>NC_091823.1:16262500-16412500 GCF_038994185.2 Dermacentor albipictus | reverse complement strand
TTGAATCAATCGCAGTAGAACACGTTGTGGGGCTAGTTGGTTCATAGATTTCAAAAGATGAAGCGCCAATAGACACAGCACACTAAGAAAGAACAAAGACAGGACAAGGCGCTTCCTGTCTTTGTTCTTTCTAAGTGTGCTGTCTCTGTTGGTGCTTCATCTTTTGAAAAATACTTGAACCAAGAAAAAAAGAAGGGTGAGTCCAAGAATATTAACTGAAAAAGCGTGAAGAAAAAAAGGCAAGAAAGGCGGTGTGCATGAGGTTAGGGTACAATGTGACCATCTGTTCATCTTGAGTGGACGTGAACAAAC
This sequence comes from Dermacentor albipictus, assembly GCF_038994185.2. Taxonomy (NCBI): domain Eukaryota; kingdom Metazoa; phylum Arthropoda; class Arachnida; order Ixodida; family Ixodidae; genus Dermacentor; species Dermacentor albipictus. The sequence continues at coordinate 16,412,188 of NC_091823.1, read as the reverse complement.
GGATACAGCTAATGACTCTTCACGTTGAAAAAAAAAATGGCAGAACGAAATGCGGCACGGCAGCTAACGACAGTAATGTACTTCAGGGAACTAGCCTCAGGGGTGCGAATCGCATCATTTATCGTGGCCGGTAAGGGAAAGAGACCAAGGAAAGGAGAAAGGCGTGGAGGGTGACCAGAACCAAAAACTCCATTTGCTAACCTACACTGGTGAGCTTTGGATGGGGAGGTTGGATACAAAGAAAATATAGAGACTCAGAGCGCAGGCACATGATAACCGCCAGTCCCGGCCACCGCATACGATCACAGTGAATCCCAAATTTGCAGAGAGAGATAGAGAGACGATGAGCTTTGGACCAACATAAATAGCATCCTCTTTCGGAAAGAATCTTATAAGTGAAACTAAGTGTGTTGTACTACTAGTACATGACCGGGGTTGTTGGAGGAATATGGGAGAGGCCTTTGCCCTGCAGTGGGCGTAACCAGGCTGATGATGATGATGATGATGATGATGATGATGATGATGATGATGATGATGATGATGATGATGATGATGATGATGATGATGATGATGATGATGATGATGATGATGATGATGAAGTGTGTTGCTCTTGCACGTAAATGCCATTGCTACTTTTCGCGGTTTATGAGGCATTAGCATTCTTGGAGTACGTCACGAACTTTTCGACGGTTATCTACTTTGTATCTAACAGTTTTCCAGCCTACCTGTGTCACTGCTTAGTCCATGCTAGAATGGCTATAGCGCATCGAACTGCTGTGCTTAGCGAACAGGCATTCTGCCGGGACGTGAAGTGCTGACTAGATGGAAAGCGCCAGTTGTCTCAGCGTCACGCAAACAGAGATAAAGGTTAGCGTCCTCGCGACTCGACCGACGAACAAAAGGATTCAGAGCTGAGGCCTAGCGGCGGAAGTGTCCGACTTCACCGCGCACCGATGGTATAAAGTCGTCGACCCGCATTTCGTAGGAAACACGACTGCTTTAAAATTTCAGCGTCAGTACTGTCTGTTCCAGTTGATTATTCGCATTAAGCATGCTTGTAACTCAGGAAATAGATATACAAAAGATTTAACATAAGCGGCTCAATACAGACCTCGCGGAATACAGAGGAATGAGGCGCAGGAAAGTGCGCCTCATTCTGCCCCACCAGTGTCTAACTGTCATGAAAGTGAGCTCACAAGTATCTAAGCTTCCAGCGGGACTGCCCTTATGAAAAGGCTTTGGTGCAAAATTATTCGCTTTTTTATTATTACTTTACATTCTCGAATCGCAGCAATGAACAACTGACGTCAAGCACAATTTTGCTGAATGGATAGACTGCACGATATATCAGTTGTTTGTTTGTTTGCGTTCTCACTTACATATTTATTTATTTATTCATTCATTCATTCATTCATTCATTCATTCATTCATTCATTCATTCATTCATTCATTCATTCATTCATTCATTTATTTCTTTATATATAACTCTTAATTGTCTAGTTGTTATACACATTTCACGAACACTGGAGTCTGACTACAATATTGCTGACCGTGACAATATGTGTAAATGAGGATGACACTGAAGGGAAAAGACCAGTCACAAAAGACAAAGGACAAGAAGAGATGTTCACGCAACAACGACTGGTGGTGTGAACATCTTTTCTTGTCCTTTGTCTTTTGTGACTGGTTTTTACCTTTAACTATGTACCTACTGGCCCGGATGTCAACCCTTCTGCAAGGACGACACATGCTTCTGCCCTACCATCTCAGTTGGTGACAACTTAATGAACCAAATAATTCTGTAAAGTGAAGAAAAATATTAAGGGAAAATAATGGGACAGGGCTGAAGTAACCCTATAGTTCCTGGGAGCTCGAACATTCGTTGCTCCGCATGCCACGTGACCTTACTTTCAGTGAGCAACGAGGACTTCACACGACCGGCGGGTGTGCCTAACCATAACCCAGTCAAAAAAGCGAACCTCATTACCCCCAGAGAGCATAGGTAATAGGATGCGAGAAAACCCGGAGACAGTCTGGGTGAACATCTTACCTTATGCATTCGTCGTAGTGCCATACTGGATCGGTGTTGCAGCCGAATCTCTGCCATGTTCGCCATCCCATGGGCGGAAAGAGAGCGAGCCCGTTGTCAAGGCAGTTCCCTGACGCGAGAAGCGTGCTTGACATGAACAAAGTTATCAGCTTGAAATCCATAATACATAATGACGTGCTTCTGACTACGAGTTAAAACGCTGCGACGCGCAATGCGAAGCAGGCGACAAATCGGTTGCAACGAGATCCAGAAGGCCTTAGTATGCGGACGGCGAATTGAGATTTCGCTGCTTCGCAGCGGCATGCAGTTCGTTAAGCAGTGCGTCATTATTGTTCCCGGTGAAATACCAAGTGCGAGCTTCGATAGTTACAAGATTGTTCTATCGATTGTTGGAATTCGCCGCTGAGTGTTTGATGAAACAGAAAACAAAAAAGAGCTTAGGTGCGGCGTGTATTGTCTCGTGTGTCATCATATTGATACGTTTTCTATCGGGAGCATGTGCTTGATAAAACGTACCATCCATTCTTTGCTGATCGCTATCTCTGGATGGCAAGCCGATTAAAAGGAAATGGCAGAGTGAATGCTGATAATTCCAACGAGGAACGAAAGTGAGTGCGGGCATGAAGCTGTACGTTAACAATGGCGAACCATCTAAAGGCCTACTGTCAATAAGGTTTAAAGGAGCCGCCCAGAATGAAGCGGCAAGAAAATATTCCACACAAGCGCTGGCCTTCTTCCCATTTCATTTCTTTCTTCATTCTCGTTATTGTAGCGCGAGCAGAACTACAAGACGTAAATTTGCGTAATGCCCATCCTAGCTAGTAAAGATGAGTACCTAATACTTGCGTGAAGAGTGGCATAAAGTTCAGTGAAGATTTTTCACTAAATGCGAGATAAATGCGTTCGCATTATGTCAGACCTGCTTGCAGTCCATATATATATATATATATATATATATATATATATATATATATATATATATATATATATATATATATATATATATATATATATATATATATATATATATATATATATATATAAACTAGAAGAAAGGGGGTTAACCGAGGGACCCGATAATATATATATATATATACATATATAATCATAAGAAGCCAACAAACACTGACACCAAGGACAACATAGGGGAAATTACTTGTGCTTAATAAATGAAATAAAGAAACAATAAATTAAAGGAAATTAATGTGGATGAAAAAACAACTTGCCGCATGTGGGAACCGAATCCACATGTGGGTTGTAACCCCATTTCTTCTCGTTTATATATATATATATATATATATATATATATATATATATATATATATATATATATATATATATATATATATATATATATATATATATATATATATATATATATATATGTGATAAAGAGAGATGAAAGCCGTGTTTAGAGGAGAGAGACGGAGGTAAGATGTGTTTACTTAATGTTCTCGGCTGGTGGACGAGCCTTCGTCACAGTACAGTCTGTACAGTCAGTGTAGTCTGACAAAGGCTGTTCCACCAGCCGAAAACGTTAAGTAAGCACGTCTTTCTTAAAAGGTTCGTCGTCTCTCTCCTGCATCTTACGTGAGGTCCTGCGTGCTAGACTTCGAAGGGTATATATATATATATATATATATATATATATATATATATGTATATATATATATATATATATATATATATATATATACATATATATATATATATATATATACATATATATATATATATATATATATATATATATATATATATATATATATATATATATATATATATATATATATATATTGTGTATATATATATATATATATATATATATATATATATATATATATATATATATTGTGGGAACGCAGGCTGCATGGCTGCGCCGCTGTGCCGCCCTCATCACCGTCTGGGCCTGGCTCATGCGACCGTGTAACTCGCAGCCAGCCTGGGGCAGGAGAGCGAGGAGCGGCAAGCAGGAGGTGCTTCAGCTGGCCGGGGGCTTCGGGCACTAAAGGTTGTATCTTGGTTGCCTCTGCACCCTGTGTCATTTCTGAGAGCCTCATATGGCCGCTGGCTCCGAAGCCACGGTCCTGAGCTCACATTTGGCCCCTAACGTGGGACCAGCTGGTGGTTCTCAGAAATAGAATCAGGGCTTATCGTTTGTTAGCTGGGTTTATTTGGCATTTTGACAGTAGCGCGTGTGGTGTCTTCGGTGGTTGGGTTACCGCTCCTTGTGCGGCGCTGTTTGCGTGCACATGCCCTTTGCGTCTTGTTCGCCTTGTTTGCTTTGTATGTTTTTTCATGGAGACACGCTCTTCGGCACTCAAGGCAGTCTTCCAAGACTGCCTTCCGTGCCAAGAGCAACCTGGGGGAGCAACCTGGAGCTGCTGATTGGATGCAGCTGTACGAGAGAGGAGGAAACGAACGGCCCTAGCCAATCAGCAGCGGCCGAAATGGACAGTCCACTAGGTGGACTCTTACAGAATAACCCCCCTGGAGTCTCCACTGTGGCGGGAGCTGGTGAAGCTGTTAAGCGACAAGACGTGATTGCCTCGTCGCCTTTGAGCCAGATCGCCGCGCTGTGCCACCCTTCAACGGCTGGGCTCGCGGAAATGGTCGACGCCACGCGCTCGGCTCACGAGCGCGTGAAGTCCGTGGCTCTGACGAAGCTGACGTTGGACATCTTAAAGTTTCGTGACCACGACGGCGGGAAGTCCGTCACTGATTTTCTGGATCATTTGGCCCTTTACAGGACGATTTCGAGTGTCTCAGAGCTTGACTTGCTCGAATGAGTCCGGCCCGTTGCCCTTCGAGGTACCGCGGAGCAGTGCCTGCGCCTGCAGCCTCCGTTCTTGTCCTGGGACCAATTCGACCCGGTGTTCCGAGCGGAATTCCTCTTGGCAGGCTACGACTACTGCATCCAACGCGAGCTGGACGCCCAAACAGAACACCCAGATAAGGGTCTGCAAAAATATGTTCGGGCCATGCAGGAACTCATTCGATCTGCCGATCCCAGCACGCTCTTTTTGGAGCAACACTACGCTCCGCCACCACCTGCGACAATACCCTCGAGCCTGCCTGTGCCTGGAGGGAGACAAACACTGGGGCGGTAACCTGGAACAAAGCAGTGGTTCGTCCATTTCGTGGAATAGTTTCGCCTCGGTCACTTAACGACCCCATTCCACCAACTATACAGTACACGGGTCATGCATCAATTTAACTTTGGCCAAAACCATTTCTCAAATAGTAACGGAAAACATATGTGTCAGCGACCACAAAGCAGTTATAGCAGCAATTTCTAAGTAATAAATAAAATTAAGCTTTTGTAAACTGCATCGAAACGTGTGTTTGTGTCATATATCGCTTTCAAGAGCATTGTGCGTTATGTGCGCACATCATGGGATCAGTGTTTGACAAGTTGCCCCACATTAGGCGCAACATATCTACAGCTTCGCTGACCAACCAACTTCACAGGAGTGGATTGGCAGTGATCTTTTTAAAAGAAAGGTGCGTGATATCGGTTAAATAGCATTCAATGCTAATTGCATAAAAATCATAATGCTGCAGTTCACACAATATTTTTTATGCGAAGCATATTACGAGAGCTCAACCCAGCTCCTCAGGCGCGGCGGTGTCGCCATGAAATCACGTGACACCGTGACGTCACGACAGAGGAGAAGTGGCTTTGGCTCAACTCTTGCAAGACGGGCTGGGTGGGAATCGAACCAGGGTCTCCGGAGTGTGGGACGGAGACGCTACCACTGAGCCACGAGTACGATGATTCAAAGCGGTACAAAAGCGCCTCTAGTGAATGCGGTGTTGCCTTAGAAACGAGCTGTTTCTAAGGCGTGCGTCTCTTGCTCAGGCGCACATTTCGTTGCCGCGCCGAATGCTGCTTTGCTCGACGCTCACCGCGTCCAATGCGGGGCGCGTAGTCGCTGCCCTATAGCCCATTGTCTTACACCCCTTGGCGGGTTGACGGGAACGCTGTCGCGTTCCACTCTTGAAGGCGAAGAAGTAATGCATGAGTTGTTTCTTCGTCTAGCCGAACCAAATATAGCCAAGCAACAGCAGTTCACCAGGCTAAACAGTGGTTCAACAACTAAAATAAAGGCTAGTATGCTTCGCATCCTGGGCTTAACCTTACCTAAGCCACAGCCATTTTTTTATATATATATTGAATTGAGTCTTGTTTTTGTGTGTCACCCTGGCTACCGCTCATGTAACCGAAATTTTTGCGACGTCGACACCCACTCTGAGTAACCTACCCTATTTAATGTGAACGCCAGCTGAAATATTATGTGTACATAAGTCAGAACTTCTGCGCCACGGTATATATTTAGAGCAGAATAGGCAAACATTTCGTTGAATTCACATCTCTTTACATGTGCCATCTTTATTGCACACAGCAGTAAACCAATCGACATTTTCATTATTTGGCATGACTTAATTTGCGCACGAAGTTATGGTGAAGCTACATCATGCGGCATAGTCTTGTGTGCCGTCAACGTTAAAAGGCTGTGATGCAAGCGCAATGAGGCATTACCTATATTTCGGGGGACTTTCGTGAGTTGTTGCAGATGTACGTTCTTGCCAGGTTAATTGCTTAAACCGACACCGATGAGAAAACCTATTATGAAATTACTCTACTATGAATTAGTTACTATTATGAAACCTCTACTATGAAATTAGCCTTCAGCAATACCAAAAATGAGCGGTTTAACCACAAGGCGAGGCCCTGAAACCGGTAACAAGGTCTAGCGTTGGGCTGAGGGCATCTCGGAAAGCTGGCGTGTTGAGAGGCACCGCCATGGGCCTTGCAGGCGTCGCGCCTTGACGGTGCATAAGAGATCTTGTGCCCATTTCGTCAGCGCCAGAAGAAAGGGCTCCGTATAGACTGGCCTTGACGTTTACTGTCTGCTCCGCTCATACCGTTGTATGCACTACGGTGTGATCAGCGCACAGCAGCTCGGCCGGAACTCAAATGTCGTGCGCGAACAAAGCTCGTGCCTGCAACGGAAGCCAGAGCGATGATTTGGCTCCGTCAGAGCCGAATGAGCGCAGCGTGACGGTGTGCCCTTGGCTTCCTCGCTTTTGCAGCCAAGCGCACTGACGCATCTGTGAAGACCTTTCGACAAACTACGCGCGGGCCACGAATGCGCGTCGGTATACCCTGACAGCACGACAGCGTCAACGGCAGCGGCGCAAACGTGACTCGAGTGCCTGTACTGCTAACGTAATGAAAAATCTACGACAACGCCGTTAGCGCTAGTAGTAACGTTAGTAAACATACTGTTTCAATGTCTTATAAAGCGAGGTATCCAAATTTGCCTGCCATATATTCCTGCGCTTAAATGAAAACAAAATTATCAATTATCAAGAACCAACCGCGGTTGCCCAAGAATGCGCTTGACATGCTTTTGGAAGTGGTTATTTGTGGCACTATATATGTTTCACTATTTTTCGTGAGTGTGTGCTTCGTAATCAGATAGTGCTATTGGCGCGGAATACCCCAGAATTTATTTCCTTAGATTTGCCTTATGGGCGGCGCTTACCTTACTACCGTGCTTTATCCGTACGCGGGAGCCAACCGGTACGTCGAGCGCCACTTTTTCAAGGGAGAATTGGAAACACTGTACAGCGTTTGCGGCCACCGATGCGACCAGACTTGCAGCGCCTCCGCGACAGCGTCTCGAAACGCTGGCTGTCACGAGGTAAGAATGCGAGAAACGCTACCCCACCGTGTCACCGCGCGGTGCCGCCGCGTGGTAGCACAGGTGGCATCGCCGTGTGGCGTGTACCGCTAGTTAGACTGTACTATGTTCAGGATCGGCGTGCGACTGAGCATTTGGCAGTTTCTCCCACAGGAGGAAGCATTGACAGTGATAACAAGCTTTAGCGTTGCGATTGAACTCCTCGGACGGTGTTCTAACACGCGTGTGCGACGTGTTGGCGCTACGGAGCACTTAAGGCAGCCCCTGCTGGACAGAACAAACAGCTACCAGGCGTCTCACAAGGCTGGCGAGATGAAGAGCGCCGCCAGTGGTATTGCAGGCATCGCGCCACCATGGTCGATACGAGGTGAGACCGACGGGAAACCGTCGGCTGTGTAGTCAACGCGCAGTGCAATGTTACATGACGTTAGGTTGACGCTTACCACCCGTTCCGCTCAGACCAGCGCACGCACCGAGCAGGAGGTGTGCTCGCAGCGTGTGCGCGCGCAACGCTCGTGCCCCTGACTGCGCCACCGACGCGATTCACTCAAACGCACCCCGCGTCTCTGAGACCGGCCGCGCGCGAGCCGCGCATGCGCCGTCAAATCCGACTTGCCAACGGCGCGAACGCGCCTCGCATTAACTGCTACCGCAATAATATAATAGCACTAATAAACTTGACCAGGGAGCCAGAAGCTCGGCAAATGCACCAATAGTCTTATCCTCCGAACTTCACGCAGCGGTCTCTTCTCTGCATATAGTAAGAGTATACGGTAACATGTGATTATTATCTGCAACTGCTTGAGCATGCGTGTTAGATAACGATTCGTGGAAAATAATTTCTAAAGTTCTTCAAAACTTCAAAAGAAGCTCGTTGGCGTGTAGCACATGAAGTACATCGATGAAACGCAGTTTACTCATTCTTGGTTGCATTTCAGATTTACTGAAACATTGTGTTCAGATATACGAGTTGTGTGCATACTTTTCACAAGCCCCTCAAAGCCGCCAGCAGTGGTTTTCTTTCTCTTTCGTCTTCATCTGCGTGTCTGCATTGGTCTACATACTTGCGAATGTGGAATGCACGCGTGAGCGCGCGAGGTGCGTCCGATGCAATACCCATTTCACGTCTTTTCTGAAGTACGCGGGTGCTGTGCATCCCGCTGATGACAGCTGTCAGCCCTCTTGGCATTTTTTTTGGTCCAAGCTGCTGCGTACTATTACATTATATTATGACAATGAGAATTATGCGCCTATATGCACAATTATGAGGCACACTGACCACTGCACAATGGAAAAAAGCATATCATATGCTCCCTTCTTATGGATATCGGATAATGGATATGGATAACGGTATCATGGGAATGACAATGCTGATGTATAGACCTATCTTCCTAGGTTCAGCCTCACATGCGCACCTGTCGTGCATTTTTGGTTTCAAGACAACCTTCAAGTAAATACCGCGGCGCATTTCATTTTGTGTTTTACCACCGGATTTTGAGGGCGAGATGTGTCTTCTCAGCACAGCTTTAATTGTATAACTCTTGTCTTCACCTTTCTGTCCATTCATCTCGTAGGTTAAGCCGGTTAGTCTCAGTAAAATAAATTCTGGGGTGTGAGGAGGGTGGGAGAAGCACGAAAACAAAATCTAAGTGCGTCAAGCTGCCTTTGGGTGGTGCGCTAAGCACAGCTCTACTACGGGCATGCTTTGCCGCAGCGGTGACGCAGTTAAACTCGCCGTGAAATCAATGTATTCGCCCGTCATGGCTGTGGTGGTCTCGGATGTATCTCTATGCCAAGCTCAAGTACAGCTGCTTCAATTGCGCTGTGCAGGCTCACTGCCGAACTCACTTTAACACAATAGAGCTCAAATAACTTAGAGAATTCCCGTTTAGATTCCATCAACTACCCACCCCAGATTCCGTATTTCTCCAGGACTGCTGCAACAGCAATTACTGCTGCTGTGCTGTTTTTGGCTTGGCGTGAGGTTCCCAAACGCCTATTCGCTTCGCAATAGAATAGCTCAGAGTCGTGTTGTATATGTCTGCGATGAAACCATCGAATGTCTCATCTAGTACTGTCCTACGTGAACTGTTCCTTGTTTGCGGAGACGGGTGCTTCCATGACCCTTACTACATATGCTATACTGACAGTGTCAATCTATAACATATAATCGCCTGCACTGGTAAAGCCTAAAATAAGCAAGCCCAGGAATAAATCCGAAGTGCAGTGCTCTAGGTTTGTTGCTTTTTATCCCTCTACGTACTTTTATTGACAACATATCGTGACATTTCTTTCAAAAAGCAAGTGTACATTCTTCTGTGATAATGTACAACTCTTTTTTTTTCGCATTATAGTAAAAGCAGTGCAGTTATACCTTCATCATATGTTTGTCGCCGTTTTCTGTCATGTAGTTATAAATTTATTTGCCGATATATATTTGAGGCGATCGCTATATATGATAACGTAAAATGTTTAAAAGCGTCGAGACAAGCACCTTTCTGTTCATATCACTATTAAAGAGGAAAATAATGATGGTTCTTTATTTCATTTTTATTTTTTTACTTGATAGAGTGACACAATGGAAGGCAACAGATATTGCTACGGCGCCCTGTCAGCTCATGTCATGGGAGTAATACAGCGTCCAGTGGCGTGACAAAATGATACAGCTAGGATCTGAAAAATAACACAGAGGCGAACTGGGACGATCATGCTGTGCCAATACCGTAATGCGTGGTGCTATTATTTATTTATTTAGAAAGACCTCACAGGCCTATGAAGAGGCATAGTGTGAGGACATAGCGCACAATGACCTAAGGAATTCACCTAAATTATAAACATTTGATGCGAAGGTGCTTCCAGTGTTTTTCTAAGACACCTAAATCAACTATAATGTTTTTTCAGATGTCCCATGAGCTTTTCAAACTTGGATCGCAGTGGCCTTGATGAACAAAAGATCCGATGGTGGCAGGGTTACTGTGAGGCTCTGGCCTGGGTAGAAGACTCCGATAAATGTGTTGCCACGAACCAAGTCGGTGACCTGATAACCGTCTGGGCTATCCAGGTCTAGGTCAGAGATTCCAAGAACTATTCTCGAGGGTCCACCAAGGACGTTGGCGTTGTGTACAAGAACAGCCAGGGACATGCGACCATCAGGCAGTTTTGGAGTTACCCATCTGGCCCAGAGCTCCGTGTTATTTATCTGGGCAGTAGATAATAAGCATAATGACAAAATTGGAAGGCCAGACTAAGGCCCGAAGCGCAGGGTTGTGAATTACCAAGATAGGTTGTGAATTACTGCAAGATATTTGTTCTTGTATGACGCTACAGCAAGCTTGTTTCACTCCCGTCGGAGGGTTCTTCTTAATTTTTCTTTACCATAAATTTTATGTTTAGGCAACGTTAAAACTTGACACTTCTTCAAATTTTGTACGGTGAATATTAGAATCTTGTTACTAGATTGTCATGAAGTACTTTAACAATAGCCACAGCGATGTTCGATTCTAACAATTTTTATCGTGTTAATTATTGCCGATATGCTAATTTGGTAACAAAAATACAACAAAAAGCAGGCATTGTAACCATTCAAGTTATGTTTTTCACGAATTATTCTATCACTCAAAGATCTATGTTGCATAAGGCTCGCATTTACCTTTGACTGGCGCCTTCCCATTAGTCCCAGCGGATCTTGGTTGACAGCTATTATGTATTTGTTGAGGAGCAGTTCCTTGGATTCCCTATTAATGCTTCGAAGGTCGTTCGACATGATCATAGGCGCTGCCATTATGGCCCAGTAAGCCATCTGGATGCGCTCTTGCTCAATTGTCAAGCCGTAGTTTCCAGTAACAATCTGAAATATGCATTCTCAATTTAAACGGTATACGCGCAATGCACAGTGCAAACGTTTAAAAAAGTTATGGGGTTTCACGTGCCAAAACCATTCTCTGATTATGAGGCATGCCGTAGTGGAGGACTCCGGAAATTTGGATCACCTGGGGTTCTTTAACGTGCACCTAAATCTAAGTACACGGGTGTTTTCGCATTTCGCCCCCATCGAAATGCGGCCGCCGTGGCCGGGATTCAATCCCGTGACCGCGTATTCAGCAGCCCAACACTATAGCCACAGACCAACCACAGCGGGTAGTGCACGGAAAAGTACACGGGTGTTTTCGCATTTTTCTCCCACCCTTACTCACGTTATTAAGGTTCCTGCGGTCTACGGGGCTTCACGATAGACTTTAAGAACGCCGCCCCCTACCACTTTATAGTGTACGCGCTTTGTTAGTGCTCGTCTCTCTTTCTCTCTATCTCCCCCTTCCATTCTATTTCTCTTTTTATCCCCCTTAACCCTTCCCTTCGTGCAAGGTAGGGAACTACCTCTGGTTAACCTCCTTGCCTTTCTCTGTATTCTTTTCTCTCTCTTGCTCCCATCGAAATGCGGCCGCCGCCGTGGCCAGGATTCGATCCCGCCAACTCGTGCTTAGCAGTCCAACACCGTAGCCACCAAGCAACCGCGTCGGATCAGTGCAAATGTTTAAAGGCGCAAAGAAAATGCAGAAAAAGGCGGGCGCAAGATATGAAGGACATGAAAGAAATGAAAAGTCGAGCTGAATAGCACACTAAGCTTTCACTGTGAATTTAGTAGGAGCCCATTTTTCTCGCTATAAATGTATATGTGAAACGAAATAGATGCGGACGGCGACGCAAGTTTTACGAGGTTCCGGAAGCAGTTCTTTCAGATGTCACAGGCTGTGCCAAAGGTTGACGAGCTAGTTATTGGTGGATTATCGAAAAGTAATTAGAGTGCCTCAGAAAATTAAAAATAAACTGGTCTCGTGGGACAGTATAGGAAACAGGTGCCTAAGTCTGCTCGTGATGACATCGGCAGTCGAATAAAAGCACTTAAGATAAGCCCATTATACTGCTTATTTACCATATATAGTTGTTTTTCACAAACACTATATATAGTCCCCTCAGCGAGAACGGAACAACTGTAAAACAAAATTGTGTTAGGCCGCTTCCAGTACGGGACCCCAGACGCCCCCAAGCTGCCTTTGGCTGCAGCAAGTTTGTTGAAAATAAACCGTTTTCACTTGTTGACTTATCGGCTTAGTGACTTTGGTTGACGGGAGTATGCAACACTAAGCAATGAGAAAAAAGCAAAAGAAATAAGGGGGCATTCTTGTTATTCTAATTATTTCTTGTGTTGCTGAATCACCTTTCGCACTGAAGAGCTGGGAAAATTATTTCAAGAATTAATACGACATGTCTAGAAAGGCTTAGAGAGAGAATCATTAATGGGCGTTGGGGATGGAGGTTTTCATACATGTCATTAGTGTTTTTCTAATTAGTAAGAAAACTTTCTCGAATCACTTGCCGCGTCGGGATCAGTCCAAGCGCCAGGCCCCGATACTTCTGCCAATATTTCTTGGTTGGTGGCTTCATATTTGACAGTATTGTAGATGCTGTCCCAGGAATAGCCAATGTCGTCGTAGTTCCGCCACAAGTTGCACGTTTTCGATATGTTCTTGTAGTTGGGCTAAGGAGAGCGAAAGAAAGAAACAGCGCATGTTTCATACACGTATGACATATTTCGTGAAACTCAGTGTAAACGATGACGCTCGCATCGTTACACTCGCGCTGTCGTCGTGACCAGGTTCTATACTACAACATCGCGGAATATGACATCGCGTGATTCAATTAATAGATTCAATTAAAAAGAACTATACATTGAATCAGTGTATGTCAGCCGAACAGTGTCTTTATATATATCGCTGATGAGGTTTTTAAATGAGCAATTAACTATTCTTGCGAATATGTTTCGATATGTGCTGAACGTGCACATATATACAGTTCCTTTCGTTAGAGCTCCTTTCCAATTTACGAAATGCCACATGCTATTTCTTCTGCAACAGATATTATGCCAGATATATCCCGTTCACCGCTTAGTTGTTTCCGTAAAACTCAACAAAGAAACAACGCCAAAGTGTCATGTAGCGTCCCTACTACAGTTTTTTGTAGCGCTAGCGTTATCTCTATACCATTAGCGCTACCTATCCGGCCTAGCCAGCTTTGAGCGCACATGGCTGGAAAGGTAGCGCTATTTTTAAACTCTAATAATGATCTCTCGGTGAAAGAAGGCAGCCGTACTTTCAGCCTGCAATAAGGTGAATACATGCTCACCATAATTCCAGCTTTCTGCTGATACAGAGGCCACTCACAAGAATACATCATTCGTCTTCCAGTTGACCGGAGAGCCTCGCCCATTTCCACGTACACTGCAGCGATGGCATTTACAGCGTTCACATAAAACCATTTCTGGCCTCTAGCGTCAGGTCACTGAAGGCACGGCTCAGTTTTTCCTTTCACATTGGTGATTAGACTGCCGTTCCGAAACCTGAAGTGCCTGCAGAGTGCTTCAAAGGACTGAATAGATTGTCCAGCTGATGAAAAGACACAAGAAAACACCGAGGTTTATATGGGGGCGTTGTTCATTCCTTAGTCATATTAGAAAACGTGAGGGAGAATCTTTTTTTTTTTTTTGCAACATTTTGAACCGCTTATAGCGATCGCTACTAGCAAGAGGTATCGACGCTACCACTTCAAACTTGTCGCCGATATTCTAGCTCAATTTTACGCCTGATTAGCATTTTGTTGAAAGCTACATGAACAGCAGGTTTAGTATTGTGTCCACTTGTGAATGTTTCAGCACTTAGGGAAGGGACAAAAAAGGCAAAAATGACTTTCCAACTTTACTAAATATCAGTTGCTTATCAGGATCGCAAGTATACTTTCACAACAGCCTGCTGTTTCACAAAGCTCGAAGCTTTATAGTAGAACCCGGGTGCTGCAAATGAGCGCCTTTGAGCCGTCAGTAAAATCTTACAATCGTCCATTTGCTTTGGATCTGCAGAACAGCCGTCAACTTTGACGTAATCCACTCCCCAGTCAGCGAACGTCTGAGCGTCAGTTTTGTAGTAGCCGAAACTTCCGGGGTAGCCTCCGCATGTTTTCGTCCCAATGTCGGTGTAGATACCAAACTTGAGTCCCCTGCCGTGGACCTTGACCCAGAAGAAAAAGAACGATAGTAACTGCGATGCAGTCGAAACAAGCTATCACAACTGAATAAATTATTATCGTGGTACCTCTTCAGCGACTGCTTTCATGCCCCGCGGAAAACGCCGCGTGTCTCCAATCAGCTTCCCTTGGCTGCGGTAATAGAAGCTCCAGCAGTCATCGATAATTACGTACTCGTAGCCAGCAGCCTTGTAGCCATCGTACATCAGGCGTTCAGCCATTTCGGTGATAAGGCTGTGACTAGAGCAAGAAAAAGTAAATAAAGGAGTTATATAAAAGCACTCCTTACACAATTCAAAAGTAGACTGCAGCATGCGCAACCACAAAGCAGGAGAAGCTATCAGTGATGAGATGACGATTTACGAAGCTCACTGCTCAAGTAACTAGTATTTAGGGTTGAAACGATGATTGGTATGGAGGAAAATCATTTGTCAAGGCTTCCTTTATGTAAGGAAATAACATCTCTGTCGGGTTCGTTGTATTTTTTCGTTGCTATTATCGTCACAACATAGCGTTTTTCTTACTCTGCGAGATGTAACAGAGCATACTCATGCCTCTTTGTTGGTTCCTTCAATTAAGTACAATTTAGGTAGTGTGGTTGAGGCGGGCTACTCGTAGATAAAACTCAGGGTTACGCAGGGTTGCTCATATGTTTGTCCTTACCATTTCCGGATCGCCTAAAACCCTGTTGAACACAGGCGACAGGTCTTGACATGTTATCTAATTCTGATGCAGCAGTAAATTAATCTTGAAATGGGGGCGTAAGTACTGCACAAGAAAGGACCACGCGAAGAGGGAAACTTGAATAGATTGGCAGTGGGGGAACAAGACAAGCCAGAGCCTTGATCCAACGATCTAACAAAGGAAATTTGTTAGCCTGACGAAGACGAGACCCGGCAAATGCAAGTCTCATGACGCAGACATGTCGAAGCTTTGAGTCAGTGCTCAGGATTCTCTTGTTCACCCACAATTGATCAGCAAGTACTGTGCCGTCGCACGCGCTGTCATTGCGATATCAGCGGATTTCGCGGGCCGCATGCCAACTCACGTGAGGCAGTTTTCGTAGCGGCCGAGGGCGCACTGATTGCACATGAATCTCGTCCGTGTGATCCAACCCATGGGTGGAGTGCGAGCCAGGCCGTTTTCCAGGGACTCGGCTTCCGGCGCGAGCAGAAAAACAAGCGTCCATGAAAACCGTAGAACTTGCAAGAATGCCATTGCCGCGTTTCTATATGGAAAGCAGAACTCGGCGCTCTGTGAAACGTCGAAAGCAGGTCGCTCCTGCGTGTCGCTTGTTATCAAGGTACGGATAAGCTACAGTTGTCTTAAATGAACGATATTAGCTGTGCGATGTACAGACTGGGTTATCTCACCTGTTCTCGCAGATATAAAAGCGGCATGTTCATTATTGATTTCAATGGAATTCTAAGCGATGCGTTCTCTATAGTGCAACAGATTTACTTCACTGTTGTAGGCATTTACCCCCAGAAAAAGCAAAACGAGATGTATGTATGTATATATTTTTGTTTGCCACATACACACATTAATTATTGTGCATTTATTCTTGGCGCGACCACTGCACGCAAGCAACATAGACAGAATTTTTCTTCTGTAGAAGAAAGCCTTTCGGTACATCGCTGATGTACGAAGTTCTTGCTCACCAGAGCCGTTGTTCTTACTATGCAGTGTTACAAGTCTGAAGGATATATTTGATTGTTGGGTGTTTTATTTGTCTTCTGTATGTGATCGACAAAGAGGCGGCATTTTACGAGAATGTCTAATATACGTATTCACCGTGCCTATCTACGTACACGCAAAGTGTACACGCATTTGGGACATGTGGACTTTCTTTTGTGTTGTCTTTAAATAAAGGCGAAAAGTATGATGGTAATCTTACCGCGTACACAAGATTGCAAAATAATGAACTTGTTCGTATTTCCTCGCTAAAGTTCGCTTTTGTTTTCTTTCCTATTAAATTCACTTCTTCCTTTTCTACTGCTCAGTACCTTATTAGTCCTTTTGTGTGGTTATTAATTTGTCTACATTATCCCGAATTTGCTGTTGTCGAAGAGCTTAGTCGTATATTTTGTTATTAGCGTACCACTCGATATCTCTTTGTCTGTTATGACGTGGCTTCTAATGTAAATGACCGCGTTTTATGACATTTAAGCCTTCGTCACGGTATTTAACTGTGTTAGTGAGCTGTGAACACGTAAGCTGATGCAACCGTTGCCTCTCTTCGTGTACTCAGTCCTTTCAAATGGTCTATGACAACTTTTTGCTGCCCTCTACCCTCCCCCCCCCCTCCACCAACGTTTGCATTTGGAAAATAAAACTTGATTAGAAATGTCTTAACAGAGAAGCAGTTAAAATCTGCATTACATAGTTACCTACTTTACCTAAACCTACCTAGGTTACTTGTGCTGCATTTTCAAGGGTTCCAAGCGATACTAAACAGCTTTTATATAAAACATTTTTCCTCGCGTTATTCACTATGCTTCTCTGGTTTAGTAACTTACAAACAATGGGAAGTGAGCTCACTTGAACCTGGACGAAGAAAACCTATACGTTTCATCTGTCATATTCCTGCACCGACACAGGACCTATAGTCATTGAAGCTCCAAGCACCCCTGCTGCGTTATCCTATTGAATATCTAAATCTTCTGTAAGTGATCGTTACCTTCGTATCTGACTTTTGTGATTTTGATAATTAAAGTTGTACTCGTCCTTGTTACGCATTGAACAAAGTGCATTTTGTTGCGCTAAGCAGTCATGAGCTAGGTATCGGGTTATCCCAGCAACATGACGGCTACTTGTAAAGGTATGCTCGAAGCGTCAGAAACGAAACCAGTCTAAGAAAGAATTATAGTAGTTGACGTGAGTTTGAACCAACAACACCACGGCTCTGGGACAGGTGAGCTACCTTTACTTAACAACGCTTTTTTTTATCGCATTGAAATAATGCGATAAGTGTAAGGTGAATGTTATTTACATAATACTTCATGACAAAGAACGGGTTAGAAGATGGCAAGAGTTCTACGCGCGCTTAGGCAGCCTCTTTTCGGAATATAGTCCTTTTCGACCAAGGTGGCTCGGCGTATGTGTCCTTTATGTCGTAAAAATAATGCCCCACAAAAAAACATTCCACTGCAATTAATAAAATAGCGTTTTACAGCTTTGGGTTGGCTGCATAGCCGGCAGTTCACATTCCACGGCACAAATGCTCTTTTTCCCTGGAATCATGCTTTAACAGCGAAGGTTGAGGATAAGCACTGTCAGTTAAGACAGACTAAGCCCTTTATTTCGTGACGTATCCATGATACAACATTGCTCTGTGCTAATGTGCTTGTCTGAATCCTTATATGCGTTTTATTTGTACTTCAGCGATTCCCTGTATCTTCTGTTTCTTTGTTGTTTCTTTAAAGAAAGAGTAACTACAAGAAAGACAGACAGACAGACAACGAACTTTATTTGATCCTGAGGAGCTTCAGCGGAGGCCCCTATCGGGGACCCGCGGAAGCCGCTGGCCGCGTCCAAGTCGGGGCAGGAATACCGTGATGTTCCGCCCTTTCTCGGGCCCTGTGGATTGCCTCTAGTTGTGTCTGGAGCGATGGGCTCCGGAGTGCCTTTTCCCAGTCGGCTTCGCTGGAGAGAGGGCCGTTAGGTAACGCGGGGCATTGCCAGAGCATGTGTGCTAAGGAACAATAGATCTCATTACAGTCCGGACAGCTCGAATCGACGTCTATGTAGATACGGCTGAGAAAGCCCAGCGAAGGGAATGAGCCCGTCTGGAGCATTCTAAGTAAAACTGACTAGAATAGTTCGTTTTTTTTTTATTTCGACAGTGAACTGTATCGATAGTTGAAAATATCCTGATATGTTTCGATGTTCTTGATGCTAGGAAAATAGTTTTATTTTAGGTAGATGTATTTATGGTTCCTACCACTGCATGCCTTGCAAGGGAAGCACGAATCTTTGTCAGCTCAATTAATTTTCACAGTACGTTTCGACTTTGCTCCATTAAACATGGAAATATGTTCAATTCAAAGCTGAAGAAAACTCATTTTTCTGTTGCCAAGACATATATTACGAACATCTCCACCGAAGAGAGAAAAGTGATATTTTCGACCGATGGAAACAAGAAAAAAAGGCTTTGAGATTGAAATTTTATTACACGATGCTATCACAAACAGCCCACCAAATGTTTTACAGAAAGAGACTCTATGAATAAAAAAAATATTATGCACCACAGTAGGGTTTAACGATGTTCTGTAGACACTGCAGCGAATACTATAGTGGGAATCAAGCTTTTAAGAATAAGTGTGGCGGTAAAACTCCACTTCAGTGTACTTCCACTGCAATGAACTCCACTAAAAGTTTAATGTTCTTGTTTCAGTGAACAGACAAGAGATGACATAAGAAATCGAGTCAGCGCACTTTATTCAAGAATCGATCTAGTTGACATTCGAAAGTGGCGTCAAGGGAGCCTGCTGGTTTTCAAAATCAAAACAACAGCGTGAAAACAACTATAACGAAAACAGTGAAGAAATCAGTGAATACAGCGTGAGTCAAACAAGATCTCTTTAACAAGTTAAATTTCATTCCATAGCCTATGAGACCGAGGCAGTCAACCGTAACCCTACAAAGGACTCCTAGCTGTTTGCTGTATCTAACAGACCACAAAGAAATTTATATTAGCCCTAAACAACCTTTAAGGTCGATGTTCGCAAACGGCTCGTCTGCTAGTGAAGCTATCAAATGACGATAACGGCGAGTAGAGCAATGACGTAAAGTGTTCTACTGACACTCATATATTTTTTTTAATTCTCACATTTGTCAGTTCGTTCAAAATCTATTGCACCTGCAGCGGCCTATCACTAATTAGCCTGAATACTGCCTTGCTGTAAATAACGAGAAATTCATGTAACGCGAACAAGCAAACTTTCAACGCACTGCATACCTACATCACAACGGTTTATTCTACTGGCCTCACTAATATCTATCTGTCTACCCCAAGTCATGATCTAGGGCAAATAAAACGATTCCTTATCAGCAAACACTGTTCAACCCTCTATAGCCATCCGTGGAGAGCATACTGGTCCCACGTTTTCTCTCGCTGCTACAATGTCCAGGAAATACAAGCCCACGCCCACAAGCAACGACGCTATGTCGATGGTGGCAGACTTCAGACGCTTCCCGTAGATGCCATGCTCTAAACCTTAGAAAACTAGAGCGTCTGCTCCAAGCGTTCGGTGCCCACATTGAAACCAGACGGCACGCCGATGCCGTTTCCGATGTCCTGAGGGGGCAGGTTCTGTAGCGGCGGTGGCTGCATGGTGCCGGCCGTAACTCCGCCGCCTCCCACGGGTTGCCCTTGTTGCGGTAAGTTCAATGATGGTGTTGGATGGATGGAAGGCGCCGGCTGCACGGCCTCTGCCTTCACCATGACGACACCTCCCGACGGGTTGACTCGCACCTTCAAGAAATGGCCAGGGTGATACACGCCCATAAACCTGCATGCAATGGTCGTGCAATGTCGGTTGTGGCTGAATATAGGACAACGCGTTCATCTTAGGAGTTGCTCAAACTGTTTCTGTGCTTTTGGCGCTGCGAAGCGACTTGTTTGAGGTGGCGATCGATAGCTACACCAACCATCGCTGGGTTTCGTAACCGTGTTGAAAAAAGAAATTACAATTTTACCCCATGACGCCACGCAAGGTGGCGAAATACAAGTATAATGCGCAGTAAGCCTTAAACTGGGCCGTGCGGTGTTTGTTGCAGTGAACATTCACAGGTGCGAGCAAGCAATCTCTTTGCGAGAACTAGAAGCGTAAGGTCTATTCGTTTGTGGAAACTTCGCCTCATGGTGGTGAAGTGCAAAGGCTCGGCCTTTCTTCCTGCTCTTACCTATACTGCCATAGCGACTGGGCTCTACTAAAAAAAAACCCTCTAGCTTCTACCTGCTGGATTCGTTCATTTTTCCTCGAATTTATATTCGGCCTGCCCCATCAATTGTCATTAACACTGCTATTGAAGAAAACAAGATGACGTCGTGCGTCAGTGCCATCCGGTAACACAATATGAGCGCTAGAAGAATGCCAATGAAGAAGAAACACACTTGCTTAATCACTATTATTACACGTAGCAGAAAACTTGACGTAGGACCGCCTCTGCAACTGGGAAGACGTACTCCACAGTTGCGGAGGCGTGAACGCCTATTCTATCCAGTGCACACATGTTGAGAGGGCGTTAACCAGTCTTAGAAGCTGCTGGCGGGATCGCTCTCTCTAGGTTCAGCATTCTACAGGGCTGCAGCATTGGTATAGGGCAACGAGCAGTCATCATCATCATCCTATTTTATGTCCACTGCAGGACGAAGGCTTCTCCCTGTGATCTCCAAATACCCCTGTCCTGCGCTAACCGATTCCTAATTGCTGCTGCGAACTCCCCACCTAGTTTTCTGCCGACCTCCACTGCACTTCACATTTCTTTGCACCCATAACTCTAATGGTCGACTGATTATCTATCCTACGCATTACCTGGCCCACCCAGCTCCATTTGTTTTTCTCTTAATGTCAATTAGATATCGGTTATATCCCGTTTGCTGTCTGATCCACACCGCTCCCTTACTGTCTTTTAACATTACGCCTAACATTCTTCGTTCCATCGTTCTTTGGGCGGTCCTTTCCTTGTTCTCGAGCTTCTTTGTCAATCTCCAAGTCCCTGCCCCGTGTGTCAGCACCGGTAGAATGCATTGATTGTACACCTTTCTTTTCAATGATAGGGGTCAGGGGCCAGTCAGGATCTGGAGATGTTTGCCGTATGCACGCCAACTAATCTTTGTTGTTCTGTAAGTTTCCTTCTCATGATCAGGGTGTCCCTGTGAGTAATTGACCTAAGTAAGCCTACGCCTTCACAAACTCTAAGGGCTGATTGACGACACTGAACTCTTGTTCCCTTGCCAACCTATTGAGCATTACCTTTGTCTCCTGCATAATAATCTTCAACCCCACTCTTACACTTTCTCCGTTAAGGTCCTCAATCTTTTGTTCCAGTTTGGTCCCAGTATTGCTGAACAGAACAATGTCATCTTCAAACCGAATGCTGCTGAGATATTCGCCGTTGACCCTCACTCCTAAGCTTTCCCAGTTTAATAGCTTGAATACTTCTCTCAAGCATGCAATGAATAACATTAGAGATTGTCTCCTTGCCTGACCTCTTTCTTTATAGGTATCTTTCTACTTTTCTTGTGGAGAATCAAAGTAGCTGTGGAACCTTTGCAGATATTTTACAAGATATTCACGTATGCATCCTGTACTCCTTGATTATGTAATGCCTCTATGACTGCTGGTATTTCTACAGAATCAAATGCCTTTTCGTAATTTATAAAAGTCATATAGAGAAGTTTAATGTACTCTGCAGATTTTTCAGTTACCTGATTGATGACTGAGATGGGATCCATTGTGGAGTATCCCTTCCTGAAGCCTGCTTGTTCTCTTGGTTGACTGAAGTCAAGTGCTACCCTTATTCTATTCGAAATTATCTTGGTGAATATTTTATACTATACTGGAAGTAAGCTATTGGGTCTATTATTTTTCAATTCTTTAACG
The DNA here is from genome assembly GCF_038994185.2 of Dermacentor albipictus. NCBI lineage: Eukaryota > Metazoa > Arthropoda > Arachnida > Ixodida > Ixodidae > Dermacentor > Dermacentor albipictus. The sequence continues at coordinate 16,389,743 of NC_091823.1, read as the reverse complement.
TCCCGCTTTTCGTGGATTAGTATAATGTTGGGATTCTTCCAGTTCTCTGGGAACCCTTGAAGTCATGAGGCATTTGGTATAATGGGTTGCAAGCTTTTCAGGCGTGGTATTTCCTCCATCTTTGATTAGATCGACGGCTATTTCATCTTCTCCTGCCGTTTTTCCCCGGTTTATGTCTTGCAAAGCCCTTCAAAGTTCATCGCTAGATAAAGAAGGGACCTCTGTATCCTGTTCATTACTACCTCGAATGGTGGCAGCGTGACCGCTCTGGGTAATGTGCAGGCCAGTACAGAACTCTTCTGCTGCTTTTACTATATCAACTGAAATTGTCGATGATATTACCCTGCTTATCTTTAAATGCATACATCTTGGCTTGTCGGATGGAAAGTTTCCTTCTCACTGTTTTCATACTGCGTCCATTTTTTACTACTTCCTCAGTCTTTCTCACGTTATAATTTTGAATATCCCTTACTTTCTCCTTGCTGATCAGTTTTGACAGTTCCGCGAATTCTATCTGATCTCTTCAGTTGGACGTTTTCATTATTTGTCATTTCTTTATGAGGTCGTTCGTTACTTGGGAGTGCTTGCTTACTGGTTGCCTTGGTGCCTTACCTCTTCAATTGCGGATTCTGAAGGCAGTCTAGTTAAGGTTTCGTAAATTACCTCTAAGCAGTACATACAAAGAACATTGACGTCAAACAAAGCATTATTTTCTTAATCACGCGATTCTTGGCCAATCTCCAATAGTGGGTACGAGCCACTTTTGGAGGCAAACGAACAAACAAACAAGCAGAAAAACAACACTCTTCTTTTCACTAAACGTCAGAAAGGAGGCGCTAAACACTTAACCAAAAGTGTATGCCAATCCCGCTGACATTAGTTATGACCATCTGGTGCTCACAATATTGTGAATAATTTCTGTACATACACCAGTTTATCCACTGTAATAAATGTCATGACAGAAAAGAAAGGCAAGAGGGGCTGAAAGTCGTTCTGAAAAGTTTGTTCAAGCGCAATCCTCATTTCGTGCGCTGTTTGGTGCCTACTTGCTGCGATGGCGGAACTCTTGATATATTTCTACTCATTGGGATGCACAGCCTGTGAAAGACACACATGTTGGTTGAAAATAACGAGCCTATAATTTCAGTAGCACTTCATTTCATTCAAATTTTCGTCCTACTGAAAGATTTATGCGAACAAATTTGGCTTTGATCCAGATTGGTATTCTGTATTGGTAAGGTGCTTACCATTAGAGTGCTTAAGATCTTTACCGCCATTTCAGTGCATCTTGTAGAGTTCTACTGTGATCTGAACAGCAGGTTTAAATGATGCGTAGGAGCGTTTCACTTGTGTACGTGTCTGCGTCACCATGCAAGTGAAAGAGACCCTATGGTCCGTTTATCTGTGTATTTTTCCCGCAAGAGTCATTTACGCCTGAAATAAATAGCATGAAAATAAAAATAAAAGGAGAGTGGCTAAGAGGTAGAGTCCTGGACTCAAAACTTGTTAATGGTAAGTACGAACCGTAGGGGGAAATTTTTCTTAGTAATTTCTGGGCATATATTTTCTTATTACAGCGACATATTGTGGCAGATATCATAACGACTATAGGGTTAGACCTTAAGAGCACACACACACACGCACGCGCACGCACACGCACACACACACACACACACACACACACGCACACACGCACACACAATGCCAAAGAGGGAGAAACTGCTCCCACATAAAGGTCACCTGTTTTTGAAGAGGTCGGTCACATGGTACCCAAGCGGGTGGTCAAGTCCCAAAGTCTTGAGCTGCGTGACGTGCTTTCGAGTGTTTCCCCCTTTGTTTCTGTTGAAGAAGACCAGCGCGTACGAGTAGGCAAACTCGCCCACCACGGGGGTGACCGGACGGATCCACGTCTCCACTCCGTCTTTCTGTTTGGAAGAAAAGTGGATATCAAATGAAAACTGAAAACGAAAAGGGTGCTCAACTTCCGAGCCGCAGCTCCGAAATGCCAGGTACCTCCAATTGAGGATGTGGTTAATCCTGTGTGGGGACGCCTGGTTAATCGATGAGCTTGCCAAGAAGTGAGCTGGCCAATGAAGCCAAGGAAAGTATAGAGGAAATTGTTTGTAGATCTTGATTGAATCGTTCGGTAAACACCGACTATTCGCACTCAGTGAACAGCGTAATAACAGGTTGCGTTATCTTGTACGACTAAATGTAACCTACATGTTTCGCTTCTTAGATCAAATAAAACACTGTCCGTATTCGACTTGCAGCAACGGTGCACGCCACGGCGGAGGGATTGTGTGATGTCCGCTACTCCTTTTCTCTTAGGCAAACAGCACTTATAAAAAAATGATGTGCTAAGAGGAAGAAACGAGAAAAAAAAAGACAGAGACAGTACGTAACTAAATTGTCTGGCTAAGACATACTGCGTCATTCCTTGCCAAATTTTCTACACGTGTAGCTCAACCATCTCAGATTTCCTTCTAAAAAATCCGCGCTATCTACGGTTTGGCATCTTGCACGAAATATTTTTGCCAAATAAAAGAATCAAATAAAAGAAATGAGCGGCGGAGACCGGCTGAAGCAAGCTATGGACACGTCACCACGTGATCAAACACCGGGGCACCCTGGGAGTGCGGTTAAAAGCGTCTGTGTCCAACTTCTGTATTGAAATGGTCCTTGGGACACGAAATCAAAACACTAAATCAGCTTAGACTCATTAAGCGTTCGTTTAAAACTCCGTTGCCGTTAATTTTGAAATAATAGGTTGATTAGTACAAGAAAAAATGAGGCCAAAAATTTCAATTTTTGAATTTCGCGCCGAATCACCAACGCCGCTACATCACTGTAACGTAACGAATGCCAAAATACTTTTTTGTATTAAGACCGCACTGGCTCAGCAAAAAGATCCCGAAACTCGTCATGTTCAATCTTTAGCTTATTCAGAACATAATATAATCCACCTTTATCGCTCAAATATTACGAAGGCCCTGGAAGACGCTGTCAAAATCAATGATGTCACAGCGATCTGGTGCGGGAACTTCTAGGAGGCGTCGCCACCCGTCTCTTTTGTTGCTGCACTCTTTCTGGCTTACCAAGCATCTTATCGTGGTAAGAATGATGTTTGTCGATATTGTAGAAGGGTAACTGACTGAAACAGAATAACTCATTTTTTTTTTCGTTATTGTAGTATGACCAGTCTGGTCGGCTGTTGCTTAGCGTGTTCGTCGTGGTGACTCAGCGACTGTGACGTTCTGTCGCTGAGCATGAGGTCGCAGGCTTGATGCCGAACAGCAAAATAATCGTCGATGTACTGATTACCGTACTGCTTAAGAAGACAAGTTACGTTAAAGTACATATTAGGTTGCGAAAACGCATTTTCAGATGGCACGCTAATTTTCTTGCGCGGTTGAACGCTAAGCTTGCTTGAAAATTATTATTGTTACTTTCAAATACTGCCACCTTGCGTAAGCAAGACATCGCAGGAGAGAGTACATAAGTCTCGAAAACAAAGAAAGATTAGCAAACATATTTGGGCAATTGAGTAACAAATTGATCATGAGGCAATTCACGCAAGGACACTTCAAGGTTATTCCAAAGTTCAATGGTGGGAGGGAAGAAGGAAAACTTAAGACAATCCATAGAAGACTTAATGAGAACAAGGTTCAAGGGATGGTATGGGGTGCTGTGCCGCTTGTGATAACAGTGGGCATTCTAATGCGGGAGTGTTGATTAACTATTTTGTGCAGGCGAATGATGCGCTCGCGTTTACGCCTGATTGCTAGTGGGGGGCAGTGATAGCTCGGCTGCATAAGAGGTAGGGAAGAAGAGGCGGTCAAAGCTGCGAAAAATAAATCGAATTGCTTTCTTTTGCACTAATTCAACTTTATATACATGGCAGTCATGGTGAGGGGACCAGATGGTGGACGCATGTGCGAGTGGTGGTCTTACCAAGCTTTTGTTGGCGGTCACTTTGCATTCTTTAGGCGCGCTCTTAAGGGTTCGCTTTAAGTAACCCAGCTTTGGCTGTGCTTTACGCGCAAATTATGTCTATGTGCCTGTGCCATTTCAAGTTAGACATGAAGTAACTCCTAAGTATTTATATTCATACTACAGTTATAACCATACGTGAAGTTTAGAGGGTTTCTTTTTTTTTGTAAATGTCTTCGATATACTTTTCTTAAAATAACTGGCCATCTATCATTTCCTACTCCAGTCCCAGAAGAGTGAAAACGCTTCGTTTATTTTCTGCTCGTCATTTGGGTTAGAAACACTAGAATAAAGCACGCAAATATCGGCATATAAATTTATTTTAACTGAAGAATCACCAATGGCCTCAACAACATCATTAATATCAATAAGAAACAAGAGTGGCCCCAAGGCCGAGCCTTGTGGGACCCCCGAAGTCAGTTATTGTGACCGTCTGTGCATGATTAAAATCAACGTACTGAAACCTCGAACGTAAATAATCAGTTAACCAGGCAAGGAGCTCATAATTTTTTATTGATTAATCCAAGTTTACCGACGAGCTTACTGTAACATCTCGTATGAACTGCTTTTGAGTAAACTATGAAGATTGCGTCTATCTGCCCCTTTGAATTTAATGCTGAAGCAATGTCGTAGGTGAACTCGATTAGTTGCTATTCAATAGAAAAGCTTGACCGTAAGCCGTGTTTTGTTTGAGATAGAATGTCATGTTCGGCGAACTACTCCACAATATACATGTGAATTATATGCTCTAACAATTTACAGCAGGATGATATCGAGGATATTGGCCTGTGGTTGGTTGTGACATGCATTTTGCCATCTTTATGAATAGGAATGATTCGAACATTTTTCCAGAGCAAAGGCAGAGTTGTTTCCAATGACCGCTTAAAGATTACTGTTAAGAATCGCGAGCTTCACTCCGCGTATCGTTTTAAGAACATATCTGGGATACCATCTGGTCCTTCACACTTTGTTGCGTCAAAATAAGCAATAGGCTGTGTACACAGGTCGCGACTATATCTGTGGTTGGGAAGGGGGCTAGTATTGCTGTGGTATTAAAAGGGGGAGGGGGAAGTGGTTCCGTCGTCCAAAGTGAGGACGGGATCGCTAAAGGCCGGAGAAATGGCCGAAGGATGACAGCAGGACACATCATTGAGAATGAATGAAGAAGGGTTCTGATCAGGAGGAACGACTGCTTTCCAAAACTTAGCTGGCTTTTCTTTCACAAAAGTTACCAGAGCATTGTTGAAGTAAAAGTGTTTCGCTTCGGCGAATTCAGCATTTAGTGAAGCTTTTAGGGAAGCAAGTAGACAGGTCTCGTTGCGAGAAGAAAAACTACGGCGCTTCCGGAGCCTTTTAATGCAACGATTGAGCTGAATTATTTCTCGCGTGTGCCAAGGTTTTCAACCTTGGCGCTTTATAGAACTGTAGAAGACGTTGTGACGTGTGCATTTTACTGTGCTGCAAGATATTGCAGTCTGTCTACATCGCGAGAATTACTGCACGATAGGAAGTCGTCAAACAATGACCCGAGCATGTCAGTAATAGAGTTGTCCGTGCGAGAAAAATCAATAACATTTCTGTATGATGGCTACTCTGGTGCACGTGCGATATTACGCGTAATCAAAGCGGCTTTGTGGTCTGACAGTCCTTCGACAACACTGCGGCTATAACCATTTTGCGCTAGTTGTGCGTCTATGAATATGAGGTCCAGGATAGAAGATTCGCGGATGGGCGTGTGAACGGTTTGAGTTAAATAAAAAAGAAAGTTAACCACGGCCGACCAACAAAATAACTTACTCAATTGATAATCGATCATGTAATCGATTTCCAAAAACAGGGGAACCTTTGATTGCAGGATTTCACGTGGAGCGTTAGAACTAGAAACCAGAGCAGGCGGTCAACATGATTTATGAGGGTACGCCATATTTACACAATAACCACATTGTACAGTCGCAACAAAGAACAGCTCGAGCATAACTATAGGCCTTATAGTACGCGTAGGAATCTCAAAACTTTTTACAGAGGGCAGGAGAGGAATTGAAATGACACTTAAGGGCGCTGACACGAGCGGTAACACTGAAGCAATTATGTGATGCATTTTGCTAACTTCTTTGTGCATATACCTTGAGGCAAGTCCACCGAACAAAAGAAAAATTATGGACTTGCATTCATAGAAGGCTAGGAAGCACAATACACATGAGCTCATAAAAAATAACATAGTTACGAAAGCTTGCAAATTTCGACTAAGAGCGATGGCTGCTGACTACGATGTACAATATATGGCACAGTACCAGTAGAATAGCAGCAATCTGAATGAACGAAAATTTTGCCATATCAAAAAAGAAGCAGTTGATTCTAAAAAAATCAATGGTAATAATTCCTTCAATAAATAAACGTGGAGTAGAACTTTACTGAACAAATTCAGGAGCGAACGAAATATTTACATATTTAAATCATCATATTTTATACTTGCAATATTAACCTATCTACAAGTGGAGAAGCATGTGACGACGTCTAACTTCGGCACAGAAAACTTAGAAGAATGCGCTATATGTGAAATCAAGGGAACTGCGTCCCGTTTTCCGTCACATTGCGTCACATTAGCCCACGTAGGACGCGGGCTAATGTGAGCGATGGACCTCATGTTTTTATTTCGTTGTTTTGAATCAATTTGATGTTAAGACACATCGGTTTCTGGGCGTCATCATTGACCGCAACCTCTCGTGGAGCCCTCACTGCGTCTATCTGAAGAAGAAGCTAGTCGCCATTGCTCAAGTCTTCAAATTTCTATGCGGGAAAAACTGGGGTACACCAGTCCATTCTATGTTGCAGCTGTACAGGGTTCTGTTTCTCGGACTCCTACGTTACAGCCTACCAGTGTTGTCCAATGCATGCAAGACGAACTTTCGCACCTTGGAGAGCATACAAGGTCAAGCCCTACGCACGTGTTTGGGGCTGCCTCGGTGCACGTCAACAGCAGCAACAATTGCCATCGCAGGAGACCATACAATCCAGACACATGTAGCTGTCGACTCTCTCAGAGCGCACATTCGCCATCTGTCAAGGATCCCCGACCACCATTTGGCCTCCCTACCAGCCGAGAGACCTCAAGCGACCTTTTCACGAATGATTAACGCTCATCAAGAGTACATACCAGCAAGTTTTACACCGGCGGCGAAGCCTTCCTCCCCCCTGTGGTGCCTGCGACAGCCTCAAGTGAATTTTGATATTCCTGGAATTACAAAAAAGTCCAATCATCCATCGCCGGCTCTAAAGCAACTTACACTCATATTCTCATATTTTTTTTCTCATGCTTTCATTTTTGTCACGCTCTTCTTTCCGTCTTTATTTCCCCTTTCCCTTCCCCTAGTGCAGGGTAGCAAACCGGACGTTTTAAGTCTGGTTAACCTCCCTGCCTTCCTTTCATTTGCATCTCTCTCTCTCTCTCTCTATTACTGCACCAGACGTATCATGACCGCATACACATATATACCGATGGTTCAACCTCACCTACCAGCTCAACTGCCGCATTCGTCGTTCCAGCCAAGAACGTTACAGTTAAATTCAAACTGTCGCACACGACTACATCTACATCGGCAGAACTTGCAGCTCTCCATGCCGCTATGATGTACATCACCGAAGAGCCAACAGAGAAGTGGGTCGTATTTTGTGACTCCAAGGCAGCCCTTCATAGCATCAAGTCCGCGTTACGTCACAGAACTTACGAGCAAATGACATCTGAAATTAGGGAACTGCACCGCCATGCTCTGGAAAGAGGACACCACATTGTATTTCAGTGGATTCCTGCTCACTGTGGCATCGTCGGCAACAACCTAGCTGACAAGGCTGCCTGGTGTGCCCACGAAGATACAAAGACGCGTCCAACACCTTTGGCGAGGTCGGACGCTGCCAGAGAACTTCGCCTACTTGCGCGCAAGAAGTCCCAAGATCTCTGGACATCAAGTGGCTTGAATTGCAGATTACGTCAACTGGACCCCACGCTACGGCTACAACTGCCACCTAGCCTTTCCCGCGGCGAAGCAACCTTGTTGTGTCGCTTGTGGTTGGGAGTGGCGTTCACGAACGCATACTCCTACCGTATGGGAATGGCCGAGAGCCCGATGTGCGACTCCTGCGGGTGCGAGGAGTCCATCGAGCACGTATTGTGTACCTGCCCTCGCTACGATGTCCACCGCCTCCCTCTGCGGGCAACTTTACACAGACTAGACTCGAGACCATTCACCGAGTCAAAGATACTCGGACCGTGGCCACAACCGTCACTGGCTCGAAAAGCGATTCGTGCACTAGTGCGGTACTTAAAGTGCACGGGCTTAAGAGACCGCTTATAGTGTCATTGTGTAAGGTGTCCCTCCCACATGTACTCAGTGCTGACTCTCTCCCTTTCTTCCTCTTTCTATTCCCCTTACCCCCACCCCCAGTGTAGGGTAGCAAACCGGATGCTGTTCTGGTTGACCTCCCTGCCTTCCCTACCCTTGCTTTCTCTCTCTCTCTTGAATCAACTGTTGAGGCAAGCCTGGTGAGTCAATCTTAAACAGTCAACTATGGTGTTCTTGATATAATTTAGCACTTTCGACATTTCACTTTTTATTCTGAAAAGCTTCGCTTACAGAGATAGCTAGTGCCGGAAATTGACATCTGCCAGTGCGAAAATTGCTCTAAATATCCAAAGCCAAGCAATTTATAGGAATTGCTTCACTTTTTGTATTCGTCCTTCAAGATGTCGTTTGACTGCAGTGTAATTACTTCTAATCAAAAGAAATCTGACATTATCCAAATCGCAACTGAATAGATTTCGGAGCATTTGTAGCTCCTTTTTCCTGACATCAAGGTCAGAAATTCGCTTGCAAAATTGTGTGTGCAGATCACCGAGAATTCTTGCCACTGATATGGAAGGAAACGCCTTATTAATCTCTGCACTAAACTTTGCACAGCAGTGGAAATGCCACCACTTGCATTTTTGCGCCTACTTCTCGAAAAACTGTAATTTTGTTTTGAACTCTTTTATGTATGTCCATGCACAGGTCATGAATGAGGCGTTCATCTCCTTGAAGCTTCATATTGATGATTCATGACATCTGTTCAGCCCAAGGAAAAGGCCGATTTTCAGAGCCACTCTTAACTAGACGCTAGTGGCTGCCAGCGATCCTTCTGCACAAGGAATCGTTTATTTTTTCCCTAACGTTAAAGAAAGGCAAAAAAAAATGTTCCGCCGATCAGTAATCGAACTGCCGTGTGGTACGTCCAAGGAGGTTTTAACCTATTTTATATACCTGACTGGGTACGTCACGTTTACGATCTCACGATTACGACACCTTCAGAAATTTGTGAAACTAGCTTTCAATGAGCCCATGCGACATCGTAGCATTAGTAGCTCGAACAAGTTTCAGACATGCCCCGCGTATTTCCCGAAGAGAGCCTGCTCAACGTGCTGCACAATAACATTGGATGCTAGAATTCGTGAACTTCGGCAGTCGTAATTTCTCCTAGATATCCTTTGTTAACCTTGTACATGTCCCCCCCCCCCCTTCATAGACTGTGACAGATTTCAGTTTACTCCAATACATTCTCTATGCGGACATTCTAATTCTTTGGAAATGTCCTCTCCTGTTGCCATACCATCATGCATGCTTTGCAGTGGCGTAGCCAGAAATTTTGTTCGGGGGGGGCTACGCCACTGGCCCAATATATATATATATATATATATATATATATATATATATATATATATATATATATATATATATATATATATATATATATATATATATATATATATATATATATATATATATATATATATATAGCTGCACGTTGCAGCTCAGCCTCCTCCTTAAGAGGAAGCTTTGGCTCGGGTGCTCCTATTTAAGTACATGTAGAAGGGGAATTCGTTTTTCCCTGTAACCACTTCACCAAATTTGACGAGGTTTGTTGCATATAAAAGAAAAAGTTTAATTCTAGTGACTGCTTGTTTCGAATTTTTCATTTAGTTGGTCAATTATTTATTAAAAATTGGCCAAAATTGAAAATTTTCAGAAAACGAAACTATCAAGTTTAAAACTCCGTGACTCAACAATGAAAAATGATATTACAATTCTGGGAATTGCATCTAATAGTACATCTACAGCGGACAAAATAGATATGCTACACATGAATCTAAAAAAAAATTGGTATTGTGGAAATACGGCTTTTGCAGAACCCTTGTACACAACGTAACCAATTCACGTAAGATACAAATTGACACAGCAAACTTGTCCGCTTTGACTGTTATAATAAATGCCGTTTACAGAACCACAATATCTGTTCTTCATGCATAGCTATTAGTTTTTAAACGTCGTGCTTCTATATTTTCAAACTTTCGAATTTTTCAAAATATTTTAAACAAAATTCAGGCCCTAAATCGAAGTTCTGTTTCCAATAGACACTAGGATTTAACTTTCTCTCTCAAATGCAACCAATTTCAATAAAAGCGATTAGCAGGATGATCTCAGAAAAGCGTTTCTGCGTTTTACAAGTATTTGAATAGGCCGCGTCGGATTGGGCCCAAGCTAAAGCTTCCTCTTAAACAATTTATCGAGTGATCAAATACATGAATAAATAATAACTGCATTGTCATTGCAAAAGATGCTGCAAACGAATTCTTGAAAGCTACGCACTGTAAATACAAGTAAAATATGTATTTTTTCATAAAATATCATACTCGTATGCGCCAAAAATTGTGCCCAACATAACTGACGTCAATGCTTCCATGTTTTTTTGTCTATTTATTAAGTAAAGAAAATATCACACGAACTTTAGAACTATATCAGTTCGAAACCAGGAAAGCAGTGCATGCCGCTGATATGAAAATTAAAACGCAATGAATTTTATTATATGGGGTTTTACGTGCCAAAACCACTTTCTGATTATGAGGCACGCCGTAGTGGGGGACTCCGGAAATTTTGACCACCTGGGGTTCTTTAACGTGCACCTAAATCTAAGTACACGGGTATTTTCGCATTTCGCCCCCATCGATATGCGGCCGCCGTGGCCGGGATTCGATCCCGCGACCTCGTGCTCAGCAGCGTAACACCAAAAACGCAATGAACTGAACAAGTTGAGGACAAATATGTTAATGAAACTTTGTCATTCAAGAACCGTGCTTACATTCTTGTATATATGCAATGGCCAGTGAAAAATCTCAATGACGCTGTCGATGGTTTTGGCCCGGTCTTGGAATGTCTTTGCAACGTCCTTTGAACCGTTTGCTCCAACGCTTCACAGTGGTCAATGAATTGAACTGTTCAACGTACACGGCAGTCATATGTTGATTAATTTCTGTTTTGGAAACACCTTCAGCTGTCAAAAACTTCGCGACACCGAGCTGTTCAACTTTTGAAGTGTCCATTATGTGACGCAACCATATTCAACCCAGTGTATGAGAGCATTAAAGAACATTTATCTTCACACCTGCGTGTCACTTTTGTAAATGAGACATGCCGTTCTCCTACGCACATGCCTCGCAGATAATGAACCGAACCATTATTGCGTGGTTAGGGTAGGCTCACTTTCATTTGACTCGCCCTCGTACATTAGAAATGCAAAGATACAATGGGGTATACAAATGCGAAAATACGGCTTGATAAAGGACAAAAAAGTGTCACTGGAAACAAAGTTCACTGCATGTATACACAAAACCTCGCAACAAGATATTTAAGTATACGTATAAGTCTCCAATGAATCTATGTATGTAAGAAGAAGTAACTGTATATAACGCGTCAAACAAGGCAAATAAACATGTTGCACAATCATAGATTCACAGAATCCTAGATTCCGCCCCCATTCCATCCACACCCCCAATGTATTGCGCGGGACGGAAGGCGGCGCGCTTGCTCCCCGCTTTTCTCCTTTGCGCACACAAGACACCCACCATCGTCGGCAAACTCATTCCACCTCCCCTCCTACGCTTTCACTCGCACATACAGCATGCAGCGCGTGGTAACGATGTTATCACCCTTGGACTTTATACGAAACATGAGGGCGACGGCGACGGCCGGAATGCGCCTGGAGTGTCCATATAATTGCTTTCGCAATAATATAATAAACGTATCCGGCAACTGAAGCGTCCCGTCGCCCATTACTTTCCGCAAAAGAAGTATCAAAATCGAACTTTCACCATGCGACAATTCGCTGCGCCGCAACAACGTACTTTTTTCTGTGAGGCGGAGGCAACGAAATGAAAAAAGAAAAAACGCATAGGAAAGTATTTTGGCCAGAATCGAATGCCTACTTCGGGCACCTAATGGGGCTACGGAGGGAATACCGAAGAAAACATGAGACGCTTGGTCCACTGAGAACCATACGCATGCTGCTCAGTATCCTACAGCGGCGAAACAAGACTTTCCGGAAAGGTTCCGCTCAAGGAATGCGGTGCAATCCTTCGAGTCCCCACAGTGATGGCGACGAGCGACCATTGCTTTTTTTTTCTCGTCTGCTAGCCAGAAAGCGTCCAAAACTCTGTCAGGTGAAAATCCACTCGGCCAGAGCAAACCGAACGCGCACCGAAGTGCACCGCACGGTGGTCGGGGCCATACGAGAAAAACGTATGCGCTCTGGCTGGCCCTGGCAGCCTGCGGGTAGGGTAGCGAGAACAAAAAAAAATTGAAGAGGCTCAATGTGTCCTCGCGAATAAAAGTCAAAGTAGAAAAAATAAATAAGAACGTAGTTACTTTGGCTGGCTTTAGTGTCTTGACACGGATGTTCTGGCATAGGTTAAAAAAATGTTGATATTTTTTTTTATGTGACATGACGGCACAAATGAACCACCCCAACGCTTCGTCTCATTGGACCTCGCTGCCTGCTTTGTCAACACGTCTGCTAGTGTGTTGATTTGGCTTGTCTCGTTGTATGTTCCGATGTAAGACTTTAAAAAAGTCAATAGACCTTTGGCGTCAAATATTTATAACAACATTAAACTCACAAAGTTCCGCAATTGAAAATCTAAAGCACAACTTTGGAAATGTCAATGCACCTTTCACATCAAGAGCTTATGAGATTTATACCCATAAAGTTTCGCAATTGATATCCATGAGCTCCATAGATTCCGTGGCCTCAGTGAGATGCCGCGGCGAGCCCGCTCACCTTTAAAGCGCCCTTGAAACTTTGTGCCCGGATGGGACTGCTTGGCGTTATGTGACTCCCGGTGTATGGGCGTTGCCACGAAATCTAGCCCGAGTTTGCAATCTTCACGGTTAAATGTGTTTTCGAGCGTCGAAAAGACATTCTAGACAAAGTTCAGGGTGATTTCCGGCGCCGGGGGTCGCTTTGGTCGGCGGTGCATAGACAGCACGAACAAATTTCGGGGGGGGCTGAAGCCCCATAAGCCCCCCCCCCTGGCTACGCCCCTGATGCTTTGGACTGAAATTTGCTGAATGTGACAGACTGAAAATAATAGCTTTCTACAATACACAGCTATTCACATGCACGTAGTTTCGTGGGAAATGAACTGGCAAAAGCTATCTGGATTAGCGCGCCTGCGCGAAATTTAGAAAGCTTCGGCGTGTCTTCTGACCCTCATGGCTGAGACGCTAATCGGAGCCACACGCGCTCCCCACGCGACGGTCGTATGAGGCTCCTGATTCGTCGACGCTGCCTCATACTAGGTGACGTCGTGGCGTAACATTGTAACTGCAGTGGAGAAACAGGTTTTGTGGTGAAACCCCGCTCTCAGTAGGAGGCGAAAACAAATCGCTAGAAAAAGCGGCCCCTGCGACCGTAATCAGATTGACCACTGGTGGCCGCGGGCCGGTCGAAAGTCCTCCGCGGGAAGAAGTTTGAAGACCTCTGTCCTAGAGGTGAGAAAACATCTTGCTGAAGACTGCATAGAAAATCGCGCACTGTAACGTGAACTGCAAACTGTTGATAACAGAAAATGCGCATACCTGTGAGCGAGGGCATTTAGTGATCCATTCAGGTACTGCTGACTAGACCATTACATATTGTACAACCGAGGAAGGCTTCACTAATGTCTCATTGAACGCTTAATTAAAGCGGGCGAAATGAGAAAAGGCGTTCGAAAGCTCACCGTCTGTACTTTCCGTCCCGATAACCCCAGCGGATCCTGGTTCACAGCAATGACAGCCTTGTTCTGCAGGATCTTCTTAAACTCGGAGCGCGTACGGCGCAGGTCGTTGGACATGAGCAGAGGAGCAGCCATTATGGCCCAGAGCGCCATCTGGGCCTCGCTCTGGCCGTAGCTCAAACCGAAATTGCCAATGACCAACTGCGAGAGGAAGCACAAGGTTAAATAATCTCAAATCAAATAAAATCGAACCAATTTTATTTCCATTCTGTCAAGATGCAAAAAGGACTATGAAAAGAAGCACTTAAAAAAAAACTTGGAGGACGCTCAAGCTTCGCCTTCAATAGTGGAACGCGATAGCGTTATCGCACCCCGTTCGCACCGCTCGCTCATTCGCTCGGCATGCTCTTGAGTCACACAAAGACGAAACGTGCTCCTGAGCAAGCGGAATGAACTAAATAACTCGATGTCTAGGAGGGAGAAACTATCTACGCGAGCCAAACGTCGTGATCAGCACGGACAGCCGGGCCGTGACTCGCCATGAAGGCGGGCGCGATCATGGGGCTGACGCCTCGATGGGATCGTCCTCTATCTCGCTTGGGAGCACCACGCAGGCGCATGACTTCTCGCCAGCAACACGACACACATCGCAGGGGACGCTTGCCCACCTGACGCGCTACGGCGCACCGATCACATCAGAGGCGTCCCGCATCGGACGCTGCACCTAGGAATCGCGCCGTGAGCGGTAAGAGGAGCCGCGCAGCCTAAACACGAGGGTTCGAGTGACACATGCTGGAAGTTGGAAGGGGGGAGAGCGAGAAAACTTATTAAACGCAAGGGTATTGGGGCATCCTCGCACCGATCCCCGCACGGCCCCAATGCGCTCAAACGAGAGGAAAGGCAGAAGAGGGCGAGTAGCGCGCCACCTGTCGGGGCAGCGCCGTACATTGCGACGAGGGGTTTTCTGTTTGCCGCAAGATGGCTCTGCGTGTGCGCCAAGCGCAAAAGAAATGTAGCGGAAACGTACTTCGCTACGCGTTTAACTGCGACTTCTGTAATTTACATGCTCATAATCACCGATATACACCGCAGTATAACTTTCTACGGCACGTTTCTAAGGCAACACCGCATTCACTAGAGGCGCTTTTGTCCCACTTTGAATCATCGAACTCATGGCTGTGTGGTGGCGTCTCCGTTTCACACTCCGGAGACCCTGGTTCGATTCCCACCCAGCTCATCTTGCAAGTTGTTTTTATTTATGAATTGCCTTCCGCCATTTTTCGCTCACGGCCAACGCTGCCAACGCCGACGACACCGGCTTTTCTGCGACACGAGCTCCTTAACGCTGTCGCGTTGAAACGGCTTGACTAGTTCACAGCCCCATAGAAAAATTTCGGAGTGGTAACAGCACTACGGTAAGCAAACATTCCACAAGCACAGAGAAGGCCGCTTGACAGCTCTATAGTTAAATAAAAAAATGAAGACGGCTTAATGCAACTGCCGTAGATCAGTGTCACTTTGAAGAAGCGGCGCAATTCATGCATCAGTGAGCTTTAATTATTCACTTTTCAGCATAAAGTGCATTGCTTTGCAATCTTTGAATTGATTTTTCTCAGTTTACGCATTTTGGTCAAACAAAATCTCACGGAAAACTGTGATTTTCAGGCTACTTTGCCGAAACATGCTTTCTTAATTTTTATCAGGAATAAGTTAAGGCACTTTTTAAAAGTTTCTAAATTTCTTGTAACACAATGAAAATGTCAGATATCTTACAAATAATGAGAAAACAAAAGCAAACATGGTTTTAAATCACGGCATTTTTACAGAAATTGCATGAAAAAGGAACAAGTGGTTGCCCCTATACTGCACCATGAACCACCCAGAAAGCACGTATTGAAGAAAAAAATGGCTGTGGCTTAGGTAAGGTTAAGCCCAGGATGCGAAGCATACTAGCCTTTATTTTAGTTGTTGAACCACTGTTTAGCTTGGTGAACTGCTGTTGCTTGGCTATAGTTGGTTCGGCTAGACGAAGAAACAACTCATGCGTTACTCTGCTTCGCCTTGGACGCCCCGCATTGGACGCGGTGAGCGTCGAGCAACGCAGCGTTCGGCGCGGCAACGAAATGTGCGCCTGAGCAAGCGACGCACGCCTGAGCCTTAGAAACAGCTCGTTTCTAAGGCAACACCGCATTCACTAGAGGCGCTTTTGTACCGCTTTGAAGCATCGTACTCGCGGCTCAGTGGTAGCGTCTCCGTCTCACACTCTGGAGACCCTGGTTCGATTCCCACCCAGCCCATCTTGCAAGAGTTGAGCCAAAGCCACTTCTCATCTGTCGTGACGTCACGGTGTCACGTGATATTCAAGGCGACACCGCCGCGCCAGAGGAGCTGGGTTGAGCTCTCGTAATATGCTTCGCATAAAATGAGAGAGAGAGAGAGAGAAGGAAAGACAGGGAGGTTAACCAGACTGAGTCCAGTTTGCTACCCTACACGTGGGGAGAGGAATGGGGAGTGAGAGAGAGATAAAAGTTAGGTGCAGGATGTCTATAGCCGGGCACTTAAGTCTGTTGCCTTCAGATAGTGAAAAAGCGCTCGAACTGCTTTCTGGGCTAATGAACTGCGAGGCCAGGCTCACAAGATCTTCGCTTCCGTAAATGGCCTGTCATCCAGTCTATTCAAGGCACACTGGAGAGTCTGACGTAGATTATCGAAGCGAGAAAAATGATTAACTCTATAGCTTCCGAAATAATAATTTTCCTGTGTTGACACACTCGAATGCTCAACTGGTCATAGCTTTCTTTTCTACGTCAAGGTGATGACGTTTAAGAGTTATTGTAATGACAAGACGACAAGTCCTCCCACAATGTTTCATTAAAATCAGTTATACGGTTTGAAAGCTGAGCCCTCAGCTTAGCATGGCCCACAATTAACCCACGCAACTCAAAATTTGCCTGTACACTACCCTTATCATGCCACCAATTTCCTGAAATATAGATTTCCTGAAGAATTTAGTTTTCCCAAAACAGTGTCAAGACACGCTAATTACACGAATCACTTTCATCGCAAAACTGCTTTTGTCAAGTTGCATTCGTGTGCAATGGTAAAAGGATAGTGAGCGGGTTTTTTGCTCGCCGGAGGTGTTATCCAAACTTCGCTACCATTCCGGTCCTTTTTTTTTCGAAATTTCCATTGTAAAGAAACCTGAAGGCAACAAATAAGTGGAAAGTTTGAAAGCGCTACATTTGACGCTAGCCTGGTAATTTCCGGATTGTGGATAAACGTGAGTCTCCAAACAAGGCGGGATCGCCGAAATGAACTGTTAAAGTAGACGGCAACGCGAGTACGGCAGCCCCCCTTTACACCAACCCGAGCGTCAGCTTTATTGGCAAATTTGCGCTGGGTCTATGCGGACACTCTATGAGTACTTTGTCACGTTCAGATACTGACGTTATAGCATACACAAGTTAGTGATCACCATATCCGGGTCATTCCAGCGTCCCGGTGCTGCTGCGCGGGCCAGGACATCCTGCTTCTTGGCATAGTAGTCAATGACACCCTCCACGCTTTGCCAAATGTCGTCGATGTCGTAGTTATACCTCCACATGTTACAGTGGTGGCCGATCAACTTGTAGTTTACCTGAAAAAAAAAAGAAAATGAGAAGCCCGAGGGTGTAAAGAATGGTGGCGAAACCCGTAGCGGTGGCTTAGCGGCTATGGTGTTGCGCTGCTAAGCACGAGGTCGCGGGCTCAAATCCCGGCCGCGGCGGCCGCATTTCAATGGGGGCGAAATGCAACAATGCACTTGTCCCGTGCATTGCGGGCCCGTTAAAGATCCACTGGTGGTCAATCCGGAGTCCCCCACTACAGAGCGCTTCGTAATCAAATCGTGGTTTTGACACGTAAAACCACACAATTCAATTCAAGAATGGCGGCGAAATGGGGTAGTTGGTTTTCCTTAGTGATTTGAGTATATCACTGTCATAAATACATATATTCATATATTATCTGATATACGCAACGATAGAATATATGACTAGGTGTAAAGAGAGAAGCTTGGACAGCTGCTAAAGGGAGACTAAAGAGAAAAAAATAATCTAAGCTGCGTTAGTAAACTACCCTTCCACAATACCAATAGAGCCACTCAGCATCGCGAGAAGACGTTTATTGCTAGGCCAGAAAAGGCGCAAGGACGAAAGGCGGATGCCGCCTCCGCCTTGAAATTCGCGCTCCAGAGCGCCGGGGCGTCATGCATTTTGACGCCGCCGGCTCAGGTCTTGTTAAATTTTATCGGTAAAAATGAACTGCATTGAAGTCTGAAACCGCCAAGGGCTGAAAATAGGCATTTGCAAGAACCTTTAGTGAACCACAACGGCGAAAATGCGAAAACATAATTTGCAATCCATGACGTCACACTCTCTGGGGAGTCGGCGCGACATTCAAGATGATACTTTGACTATAATTTTCTGTTCTAACAATCCGGGGGTGGGGTGGGGGGGGGGGGGCGTTCTGTTACTTTGAACTCAAATAAAGTAGAGTTATTGAAGAATATATATCGATCTAAACTGATTCAGCTTTCATCTTTACCATCCTTATAAGATAAAGCTTTACGTCAAGCTATCTGACGTGTATAGACCGGAGCAAAAGTTTAGAAAAACACCAATTTTGTACTGAAGCTCTGCAACATTGAATTATCTAAATGCTCTACATATACTTGTTGTTAGCTTGAGTTTTAAACTGTGGTTGCTAGAAGAGAATACCACCATCTGAAACATTCACATTAGTAATAATCATGTACATAGTACGCGAATTTTCCTATTTTGGTGCATCCTCATTCAGAAAGCACGCTCTGTGCTTTTTGTGTTGCTCAAGGTACGGTTTTATAAAAATTTTCATTCAGAACGTTTTCTTTAAGTGTTTTACATGTGCTTTAGATCCCTTTATCACTTATTTTTTTTACCTATAAACAATAACCCTATAATACCTATAATAATACCTATAAGACAACCCAGTGTTAACGACGTTGATATGAGGCATAAGGACACTCACAGTTTACTAGGCAGGACGCCTAGAAAAAAAATAATCTGCTGTCCATGGTCACCAGATTGTCTGAGCCGCCTTGCTATGGCGGCACACGCAGCTGGGGCTAAACCTCGATTTCCGTATCACACAACATTCTGCGCTAAGAATAGTGGCGTATCCACTGAGTCACAGCGTCGGATGCAGGTGATGAATATGCTCAGGAAAAGCCAAGCGCGAGTGCAGCAATAACAAACGCCTGCAAACGATGCAGCGTATCACTACGTGTCGCTAAGCCAGTTGGTCCACACTTCTTATACGGCGTTCAAGACGCGAAACCATGCGAAGTAACAACCGCAGAGGAAAGAGCCTTTTTCCTGTCCGGTTATCACTTCGCATGGCTTCGCGTCTTTTCCGCCATAAGGAGAGACGTAGCGCAAGTATCGACGCGCAGACACGAAGATCAATTTACTACGCGTAGAACGAAATTTACGTATAAAAAGTGAATGCGCGCCCTTTCGAGCTGACGATGAGCATAGAAGTTACGGGTCGCCTTTGCCGCCGAAATTTGTTGCTCGCCTCTTGTCGTTCTGTGCGCTGTGTCACGTTTCTACAAAGTCGAGAACGTCATGTCTTGTCATTCAACACCGCTATAATACCGAATAAAACTTCCGCTTTTCTGCAAGGTCCACCATGGTGGCTGAGGGATGCACTCATTGGTGAAATGTGTAGCGCATCTCTCGTCAAATTTCGCCACTTCGCCTTGCCGGCTCACGGAAGCTTCGCTTTCGCCGATTCCAGCACCCCGTGGGATATGAATAAATCATTTATCGCAGTTCCACGTGGCCGAACGCTCGCGCATTCTTTTATCTCGCGACCAGGCTCATGAGTTTCTCCAGTTTGAACCAACGGTGAAGCGAATTGAACAGAAAATTTCTCGAGTTTTACGGTGCCAAACTACAATATCATTGTGAGGCACGACGTAGTGGGGGGCATCATATTAGTTTAGACCATCGGTGATTCCTTAACACATACCTAAACCTAAATACACGAGCGTTCTTGCGTTTCGTTCATTTCTATTTCTGACACGGGATTATGAATTACGTGCTGCGTGCAGTGTAGTAATATTTGGTTCACATGGTTGCAAGAGCCTGGTCTACAAATTGGAAACGTTTTCTTACTATGTTTAAAAAGTGTTTCAGGGCCCCATTTAATTAAGAAATCTTCGAGGTGTTCACACCTTGAATGAATACATCAAACACAGTGGTAATAGGTGATCACAGAAAGTGAACTTACAGTAATATTACGGAAGTTTTGATAGGCAGGCCAACTGCACGAGTAGACCATCGGTCGTCCAGTCCTGTTCATAGCGTCGCCGAAATCTGCGTACACTGTGGGAGGGTGGAAATAGAAGCACTATTCATGTTAATGCGTTAAGCGAATTCATGAGAGCAGGAAGTGGATTAAAAATGCAGAAATACTGCATTGCAGGGTACTGAAACCGGGTTATACAAGCCTACGTTGCTTGAGCGCTAAACTCGCCGCGGTGGCTTAGTGGCTATGGCGTTGCTCTGCTAAGCAAGAGGTCGCCCGTTCGACTGCCGGCCGCGGCGGCCGCATTTCCATGCGGGCGAAACGCGATAAAAAAATTGAGGAGCCATTTCCTTCTGTGAAAAATGGATTACCAGTGAAGCTGTAGCACATCACACAGAGTGTTGATAATAACTAGAGATAATGCAAGGGTAGACGTAATATTTTTCATAATTTGGTAATGGCAGCGACGATAGCTGTGTGATTACTGTGATATTCACTGGTTGGCTTGGTTACAACCTTAGACAGAACCTTGGACAAAGTTAAATCTATACCCGACCATTGTTGAGTAGCTGAGTGACTTGGATTGGTGTGGCACTTCAAACCGAACTCTTCTAGCACAAATTGAATGACCCATTTCTAGTGTGGTTTTGAAATGTCCATATTGAAGTCTCCAACAGTCATCACAGCGGCAGTGTCATCACGGCTAACCCATGCAACGTGCGTGGTCACAAATTTTTCCATATCACAGTTGGGTGTGCCTGGAGAGATATACACAGTGGACATCACAATTCCTTCTTTTGTGTGTACGGAACAGACAACCCCACAGTGGGTATATCCTTGTTCTCTTGCGAGTCAGGGGTGTGTGACTGTACCTACATTTTGTCCTTTGCATATACGGTTTCAACAAACGATTCCGGTATACCCACCGGTTTGAAAGAAGGCACCTTGACTCATTTCATTTATTATTATTATTATTTATTATTATTAGGGGCCAAATGCTTGGAGCCCGTTTCACCTCTCCGTGGGTCAGCCCGGTATTGCACTATCTCCGGCATCGGCCGTTGCTCATGTTTTTTATTGTTGAGGCACAAACACGAAAAATACATGGAACCCTAGCCATATACAGCTTCGCTGTAAAACGCTCGTGTACCGTGCATTGAATGTAGGCTAAAGAAACCTAGGTGGTCAAAGTTAATCCGAAGTCCCCCACTACGACTTGCCTCATAATGAGATCATGGCTTAGGCACGTAAAACTCCAGAACTTCAACGCTAAAGCTGCATATCTTTACAATTCGTTCATGTCACTATTCAGAAAAAGGAAACGCACCGAAGCAGTAATGAGTTATTCACGCACTATTCGTAGACAACATTGCTCATGCAATTATTTCATATGCGCTTCTTCCTAACGCAAAAGATTTTCACAATAAAATGTTGGCAGTTTTGCCCGAAGGGCTCAGCACTGACAAGGATAACAAGGTCTAGCGCTGCCCTTGACTTTTTCGGACGGTGTCCTAGCCGTACGCGGTTGCGGACGCGACACACACGGGTGAGCCAAAATTTTCGACACCCTTACAAGCGTTAACACGCCATGGAGGGGCTGTAATGACATTGCACAGGCGCCACTGCACTGCCCGTAAAAAGCCGCGCCAGTAAAATTAGAGCACTTCCAGGTTTGAGCACTGATAGGGCTTTGCACTTTTATTAATATTTAATAACATGAGAAAATTTAGGATAAAAGGCATGCGCTGTGACTGTTGTGTTTCGTGACATTTAATTGCGGGCTGCCATTCCTAAAAATTCTGAGGAATAATTTAGTCAAGAACAAGACCTGGTATGAGCGACTTCAGTCATTGAATAGTCTTGCAATATAACCCGCATATAGAGCCTGCATATGCATATAGCATACACATACCTAAACATTTGTGGAGCGTTACGGCGATGCCGATGGCGAAGGGCGCGAAAACGTGCTTGGAGTTCGACGAACTCCGCTTCCAGAAACGAGCGCTTCTGAAGAAGAGATTGCTTCCTGTCGTGTGTCTGCGGGCAAAACTCCTTTTCGGGAGAAGTCTTGTTGCTCAAAAGACTTTTGAGTGCCCGCGTGGCAGGGATAGAATCGTTGATTGCCCGGAAGCGCGAGAAGCAGTCAGGGATCTTTTAATCCTATCCCGTTCCACTCTTACGGGCGACGCTTAAACGTCCTCCTTTTTTATTTTATTTTTTTTGCATTTACCCTCATCGCAATGTTGCCGCCATGAATCTGATCCCGTGGCCTCGTGCTTAATTAGCCGCGCAATGCCGTAGCCACCAAGTCATTACGGTGGGTGGCCAGCCAGCCAGCCAGCCAGACAGATTCAAAGTGCCTGAAGTACTGCTGATGGAGTTCTATAAACTCTAAGAAAAGTTAAATTTACATCTGTTGCAGTACTGCACGTAAATATGAACTAGAGTACTGTAGCTAGCTGGGCGAGTCGGTACATCTGCATAATTATTACGCACAGAGCGCACTAACAAACATGTACGAAGAATAGAGATACTTGCACTCGTGAATAGCGCTCGTGTTTCGTCTCTATTCTTCGTCCGTGTTTTTAGTGCGCACTCTGTGTAATAATTATACGTAAATATGAAGTGCTAATTATCTCAGTGAAAAATGATTCTCTTTTGGATGTGTTTACAGGACAACATCTACGCCTGCAGGCTGTGCAGGCGTAGAGGGGCACTCTTCTATTAAGAGTGCATAAATGCACTGCAAGTGATTCTAGATGAAAAAGAAAATCAAGATGCATCCTAACCTTTTCCAAAGCCCACAAGTATCACTGGAAAGGTGCAAATGATGTTGCGCACTAAGAAACTATACAGTTACATATTTTGTATCCGCATCGCCCTCAAATGCATGCGGCTACAATAATTACGTCGCCTCCATTTTCGCTTGAGCTTTGCAAATGGTATCGCAAGAAAGGCTAGTCACGTGGGCCAACATATGGAAAAAAAATAGCGCGGACGCTTACTTAAAAGTATATGCGACACCTTTCCCTGCGCTCCACAAGCATGTGGGTCAATGCTTTTCGAGTGAGCAGACAACCTTAGCAGCGTTCATGCTTGCGAAATTTGCATTCACGATAGTTATTCTGTTGTTCAACGGCGCAGTCTCAACGACGTGGCTTTGTGCAGAGTTTCCTGGCATACACCGGTATACCGAGCTGGCATGTACTTTTGGTGTAGCTAGCCCTCTGGCTTTGGCCAACACCTCGTAGAAAAAAGGTCTGGGCGCTTTAAGGCCTGACGTCAGCCGTGAAGGCGGAGATGAAGCAAAGGTCGCTTGCTTCCTACAGCATGCAATGATGTTCACTTAGAGCATCAGCCTTCCTAGATGACGCGACAGTCAGTGCACGCGGGTCTCTTTTCATCCCAGAGACGTTGATCCGGCGTCATGCCATACGCGCACGCGAGAAAATGTATAAGGCCTCACCGACATCGTGCAACGCAATGAAAGGGGAGTGACCCCATTCACCAAATTTTCTTGAACAAATAGTTAGGCCTCAAATATTAGCCCTTTCCCTCTTCTGACGTACAGGCCAACGCTATGATCCTAAACGTTTTAGCACAACCCACATGCACGTACTGATCAACTGCAACTAAGCGATGTTGGGTGGGAAGATTGGCGTTTAACACGTTTGCGATGGCACTAGAAGCGTTATTATTTGCGGACCCTCTCGTACTCTCTTGACTGTGGCTCTGCCTTGCCGAATAACTCACACTTGAAAAAAAGAAAACCAAAGTTACATCCCCTGTGGCGAATCGAACGTCGGAATACCCGGCACATTCGTTACGGTGGGGCGAACAAATGATAAAAATAAATGCCTCATCCCACAACACGTATATATATATAGCAGGCTGGGGCCAAGCACAGCGGCCCGATGCTCTGACCACTGCATTATAATTGCCCGCACGCACATCCGTCATACCGATGCCATCCGAGCCCCTTGAGATGATCGACGCGCGTGTCGTCACATTGCACAGCACGTGCACGCGCGTCAGTATCGTTCACGTAAAGATGTGGCAACGAAATAGGCAAATTTTTAGCATTTGATATTAATCGCTTCACATAAATTCCAAGATGTGCGTTGGATCTGCACCTTTTTTTTTAATGGAAATGAGAGAGAACACTTACGCCTCTTGTATTCCCGGATGTTGGCGTAGCAGCCATCCATCTTGACCATGTCCGCACCCCAATCGGCGAAGGTCTGAGCGTCCTCTCGCAGGTGGCCCTTGCTTCCACAGTAGCCTGCGCACGTCTTTGTCCCTACGTCGCCGTAGATCCCCAGCTTCAAACCACGAATGTGCATCTAGGATGACCAGACAAAGAAAAAAAAGAACAAGTGAGAGAAAGAGAATGCAGTATGGTTCCAGCAATACAGCCATATAGTCACATTTTTGTGGTACAGTGGTGTCGTCGTGAATTCTCAGGATCTTTGAGCGGCCTTCCGCTATATCTCGAAGCATGAGAAAGCCATCTGAGAATTGCTCTAGGGTCGCTCCTACTTATTTGAAGGAAAAAAAGCAGGCCGACTTCAATTATTTCCCTGTTGTTGGAAAGCGACATTAAAGCGACAGAAGTAAATACTGTCGCTTTAATGGCTACGTGCATGGTTGAACAAATCTTTTTTAATGCGTTAGCATGAAAAACGTATTTGCAAAGCAAAGTAAATGCAAAAAAAGCAAATGCAAAGCAGCGTGTGCCAAAGCCCGGAATTTTTTTTTTTTAGAAACGTAACGATCAGTTACATTAATATCACAGCTACCTTGCGCATATCTCATATGATTACAAAAAAAAAGAACTTCTAGGTGCGTCGTCTTTCTGTTTTTTCTGTTTTTTTTAGACAGTAATCCGTAATTTTTGTTTCTTACGGCGCGTCATAGCAACTCCACGTTGGAATCAGCTAGGATGAAAGCTGACGTCATGATTCTGCAGCGCAGCCTTCGTGGGGGCAGTCACTGAGAAGTTGCTTTAAAAGGCAATTATTAATGATTACAAAATAAAAGTCAGGTTGTGTACAGCTCCCTAAATTATACAATTTTTTCCGACAGCTCTTTTCTGCTTACTTTCTCTGTTCTTTAGTCAGTAATAAGTAAACGTTGCCACTGACGTCGCATTTTACCCTCTCCACGTTGGAGGCCGGCTGGGAGTTCGTGCGACAGCAGCGGCAGCGTCCGGTCGCGCGGTATTTTATGCGAAGCATATTAACGTAGGTTTCGGGCCTTCGCGCGGCGCCCGGCGGTGGCCACCATTGACCCTGAAGTGGGGTCACGTGACATGACGTCACGTGATGACGTCACACAGGCTGCAGATGGGGCCTCATATCGCGCCGTCGGTCGCCTCCCGGCGGTGGCCACCATTGACCTTCAAGTGACCTTCAAGTAGGTCACGTAACATGACGTCACGTGATGACGTCACACCGGCTGCAGATGGGGCCTCATATCGCGCCGTCGGTCGCCTCCCGGCGGTGGCCACCATTGACCCTGAAGTGAGATCACATGATGTGACGTCACGTGATGACGTCACACCGGCTGCAGATGGGGCCTCATATCGCGCCGTCGGACGTCGCCCGGAGGAGGCCTCCACGCTTCGGTTCGCGCCGTCGCGCGCGACACGGCGGAGGCGCCACCATCGCTGCATCACGTGATATGTGACGTCACGCCAGGGATGAAGCGGCACGCGCCCGCCGTCGCGTCAGTCTCTGTGCCCGCAACCGCGCCAGCGTCTTTGCGCCGGGCGTGTATGCGGTCAAGATGCCTCCAAACGCTAAGAATATGCTAAGGTTAAGCCAGGTGGATGCCAAGCATCCACTGGGCTTAACCTTGATAAGCCTCCAATTTTCTTTTTGCGCCTCGTCGCCACAGGTTTGTCGGAGTAGAAGCATAGCTGGTGTGAATACACGGACAGAACGGCGAAAACTAGCATTTACTTCGCGGCAATTTCACTGTAATAAACACGGCAGAGTTATGCGACCTTACATAATCACAGTCCAATATTCAGCGAAGCTGATTCTGTCGAGCAATGGCATTAAGTATTTTAATTTCCTGCAATTTAACCGTGAACAATTAAATGTTCCCCCGCTATGACTCACCTGCGTGAAACCTTCCTGGCATATAACGCTTTCCACTACTGGTTTCAAACATTTTAGACAAAGAGTACGTCGCCCACAGACATTAGAATTCGCAAGAACATCAGCCTTTTTCACCAAATTTTGACATGGTGGCATTATAGCTTTTTGCGGACAGCCTTTGCCCTTTGTAAAAACCACAAATAATGTTTCGGAGCGCTCGTACACGCAATTTACTAGAAAAATCGCATTTAAGCCTCACACTTTGACCTTCAGCTACACGTCATGCATCATCATTGTCGTCGTCATCATAATCATCATCAACATCAGCCTACATTTATGACTACTGCAGGACGGAGGCCTCTCCCAGTGATCTCCAATTGCCCCTGTCTTGCGCTAGCTTATCCGAATTTGCGCCTACAAATTTCCTCATTTCATCACTCGATCGCATTTTCTGCCGTCCTCAACTGCGCCTCCCTTCCCTGGCACCTATTCTGTTATTCTAATGGCCCACCGGTGATCTGCCTTACGCATTACGGCTTGTCCAGCTCCATTTTTTTTATCTTAATGTGAAGTAAAATATCGTCTAACCCCATTTGCTCCGAAATGCAAACAGTGCCGGAATGCAAACAGCAATTCTATGGATTCACACTGTGAGAGGAGGAAGAAGTTGGTGAGAAGAGTTTGGTTTGTAAATGAAGGGAGAAGCATGAAACATATTATAATAATATATTTAGAGCTTATAAACCACTTGTTTACGTCGCCGTGGACATGCTCATTCTGGGTTTGTGCAAATTTCGAGCTCGGGATAATATGATATATCATATCATACGCCGTTCCGAAAGAGGAAGCTTTTGCTCGGGGCCAACTGCAATTTCCCCCTTCAAATACATGTAAAATGCCGAATTGCTCTTCGAGACAACCCCTAGGCCGGTTTGAACTAATTTTGTTGCATTTTACAAGAAAAGTTCTGTGCCAGCAACTCTCAGGCGTTTAATACTGAATTTATTCCTAAAATGTTTTACAAATATTGCCGAGAATTGGTGAGTTTAGAAAGATTTAAGCATTAGATTTCCAAATCCGTTACTCTGCACTAAAATATGTCGCAGCCCTGCAAACTGCATCTGCTATATCATACAAAGCGGACAAATTCAATATGTTAGTTTGCAGCTTACGCAGAATTGTTTCAAAGCTTACGAGGGCTTTACAAAAGTCCTGCTCGAAAATTAGATACATATCTTAGCGTCCAATGCATCACATCAATTTGAGTGGTTCAGATGTCTTAAAGGGTGGACTTTACAGAATGGTGATACTTATTATTGAGTAAAGCAGTTAAAAACTTGGTGCCTGATTATTTCCTTTTTTTTCTCTCAATTTTCAGGTATCGTTAAAAAAATAACTTATGGCTGTATTAAATAGTTGGCAGTTTCGCCAGAAGGGTGAATTAACGACAGGGTTAGCAAGGCTTAGCGCCGCGCTTAAACTTTTCGGACGGTGCTCTAGCCGTACGCGGGTCCGACTAATGCTGATGCGACATACGCGTGTGCGCCAACATTTTTAGCACTTTTACAAGTGTTAACAAGCCATGTAGGGCCTGCAGTGACGTTGCACAGACACCACTACGCTGCTCGTGAAAAACCACACCAGTAAATTTACAGCACTTCCAGGTTTGGTCATTGATATTGTTTTGCGCTTTCATTAATAGTATGGGAAGATTTAACATAAAAGACATGCGCTTTGAATGTTATGTTTTCTGACATTTGTTTACGGGTTGCCATTCTAATAACATTCAGAAGAATAATTCAGTATAGTACGTAAGACATGACTTGTGCAACTTTTTGGGATGAGTAGTATATCACGTACCTTGCATATACGGAAGTATAAACATATGGCATACATATACCTCAAGATAGGCGGAACCATATAATTACTATCGCAATATTTTCTGGGCCCGAATTCACTAAAAGCACTTAAGCTAGAAGTGTTAATAAGAGAAAATTTAAGCCAATCCTGATATTATCGAAGGCGGCCCGCCAATGGCAACAACAACTTGCGAATGATAAGGTGTCTGAATTCGGTACCTGCTTCCTTCAGTCACTAGATTTTAACTTTTTCTCTTAACTGCCAGAAATATGATGAACGTCGGGGCAGCGAAATACTAGCAAACCAATTTATCCATCCCATGTATTTACATAGCAGATGCCGAGCTAAACCTTCCTCTTAAACGCTCTAATGGTCAGTGATTTTAATTGTCTGCGAAAGACAGTAATTAACCAATTTCGTCACACAAATTCAATGTACTAATGTAATGAAGTACCATGCACTAATAACGCAATGATGTACAATTTAATGAGTCGCGTCATGTTTGACTGTAGCGCTGAAATTATGTCACGTTCTCACAGTCATTTCTCGGAGACGAATTCTGCGACATCTTTTGGGTCTCGCTTCCCTGGTTTCGTGTATTTGCACGTCATCGCGGTGCTCGTCGCGCTTTTGATGGCACTCACGAAGTCGGCGAGGTGCTTGATGCCGTTGGGGAATCGGGTGCGATTCGCCTGCAGCCTTCCGGCCACGTCGCGTTCCTGCGTCATCCAGCAGTCGTCGATGTTCACGTACTCGTATCCCACGTCCCGGTAGCCTTCGTACACGAGAGCGTTGGCCATCTCCTTGAACAGCCGCTCGCTGCACACACCGCAGGCATCGTGTAACAGCATGCAGGTGTCATTCGACCGGCTTACCTATGTATATACTTACTGAACGGTGAAATCGAACTTTCCTGTAGTGAAAAACACGACCTTGCTAACTTCTCAATATGAACGAGTCAGTCCGCGAATAGAAATCAGTCATTTGGAAAGCGAGTGCTTGCAGGGCTGTGATATTTATAGTAATGTAATTTATAAGGTTTATTTCAGAGAGAAGTTTATATGAGAATTGCTACATTCAGCATTATCAGTACAATATTGCGGTCATGGAACTAAGGTTAAAGGCGATATCACCTGAAAAGACCTCGTACCATGGATTGAAAACAGCAATTAACAGCGGGGAAGAACATGGATCACGTTTACGGAAGAAGAAGAAGAAGAAGAAGAAGAAGAAGAAGAAGAAGAAGAAGAAGAAGAAGAAGAAGAAGAAGAAGAAGAAGAAGAAGAAGAAGAAGAAGAAGAAGAAATAGAAAAAAATACCAATACTTGATAAGAATTTTAGATTACACTATCACGGAGTACATAAATGAGCACATTAACACAAACTTGAATAAAATACAGATGATACAACTTGGATGGAGAACAAGACAGTGCACTGACTTTTAAACGTAATGCATGACTTACATAGGTAATTAATCCAGCACATAGTTGATAGGCTAAGCTATTAACAGTAAAACGTTTCTAACTTTTCTTTTCTAAACACATACACTATTGTAAGACAAAGCCAGTTCGACAATTTCAGGTTGAGGATGCGATACTCAACTTGAAAGTAAGTTTCAACCTGAGTATGGTAAGTAAGTCTAGTATGCGATAACGAAGTGATAGCAGACCGTATGCAGTTCTGGTTGTTTTCCAGACTAATGTTGCCCGCCGTATTTCGTAGCGGCCCTCTGGGCGAATCTAGGAATCCAGAAATGCAGCTCCGTCTTTCTTAATGTGTTTACATTATCATATAGGCAAACGCTGATTAAAATGCATTAAAAACGGGCAAAATCTTGTTACCATAGAAGAAAGAAAGCATTGATTGATCGTACCGTTCTGAGTTTTGGATGAAGCGGAGAGCCTTTTTGTGTAGAATGTGTAGTTATCATTTTCAACACACGAAAGAACATCAAAGGAATTCGTTATTCTTAAGAAGTGTCTTACCTAAATGCCACGGATGCGTACTGAAGCTGGAAGTACTTTGACGATGATCGACGTCGATTAACCAACCACATACCACCTCAATGCTTTCATTTTTTTTAAGAAAGTGAAAGACATCAAATTTCGACTCCTGTGCCGAATGTGGTCACGTCCTTAGGCCGCGGTATGATAACCAGTACAATCAGGACAGGTTGAACTTGCTTAGGAGAGTCTGGCTGGGTCACATTAAGTGTGAGACTGATATGGTTTCGGCCGCCATTATGCGGCAACCACAAGAAGCGTATTCTCGACGTATTTCCGAAGTTACCTTGTCTAATTTGTGCAGTGCGAGAGCAGCACTTTATTTCCGGTCGAAGTGGATCGCGTGTTGTTAAACACATGGTCGGTTAACATATACGCATTCTGACCTCTGGCAACGACAAGCATGCAGATGGCGCAGTGTGTAACTGTTGGGTCGGCGTCGCCAATACGTCGAATATATACGTGTCATGTAGTCACTGCGTTAACGCAACCCAGTTGGGAGCGTGCACTGCACTTCCGTCAAAAAAAAAAAAAACGCCCGGCACTAACGCAAGCCGCTGCACACAAACTCACTAACCTGATACAGTTGTCGGGTTCGTTGACGCAGTCAACGTTGCACCCGAAACGCTCCCAGGACAGCCATCCCATGGGCGGCGTCCTGGCCAGACCGTTCGCCAAGCAATGAGCGGGCTGCGCCCCCGTAAGCAGGAGAAGCGCGAGCCGTAGCGTCGGGCTCGGCCACCGCGGGGTCCGCGCCGCGGTCGCGCTGGCGGCAGCAGCTGCCGGTCGTCGTCCCATCTGGACAATCTGAGAGTGGACACGACGAGGGCAGGGTTGTCTGCGAAAGGAGAAAGCGTGCGCCGAGCTCGACACGAACATTCGATAACAAAAATAGTAACGAATTTAAGAACGCATTCTTAAACGTTTGATAAAGAACTCCTAGTCTGCACTTTTTCTTGGGACATGCAGCGAAAATGTTGCAGGACTGTAGGGAAATCTAGCGACAATTAGAACCAAACCAGTCATTTTAACATAGCTGGCCAAGCCGGAGTGCGAGAAGCTCAGCTGTATCACTTGTGCACCGAATGGATGCTTTTGCTACAGGGCGTATTTCGCGATTGAACAAACCATTCGGACGTTCTGAGTGAGGACCTGCAGCCGCTCAGGCGACACCACTTCGGACGCGACGGTATCGTGCGTATCACAGAAAAGGTGCATGAGGACTTGGAGCCTCAGACCTGTCGAAGCATGTCTGTTCCTCCGATGCTTCAAGTTGCTGCAGATGCTCCAGTTTTTTCCATCTGGAAGCTTCTTGATTACAGCAGGCGGTGGTATCGATGTTCATGAGTCACAGCTTCAAGCATTGTGCGTCGCGTAGCAAACGCCCTCAAGAAGCATGCAAAAAGATTCATACAGTAAGTTCGGCCTTGTTTCAATGATATCATAATGCGATAACACCATCATTGCACTAAGATAGGTGCCAGAACGCAGGAGCATGCACACAGGCGCTTATAATGAGGGCAGCAGAGCTGATTAGCGGCTCCGGTACTTTTCGGAACTGGTGGTTCCCCAGAGATTCCCTAGCCCTACTGCTCAGTAGTCGTTGACTATAGGGAACATTTAATACTGCGTTCTTAAATTAGTTATTATTTTATTTATTAAATGTACGTGCAAGCCGCCCCTGACGCTCGCAGGCGGGCTTTAGGAAGGAATGGAAAATGTCGCTAGGGGAGAGGAAAAGTGTGGAATGAGCAAACGCGGGCTAGAGAAAGTGCTGGCTGTTTACCCATACATACGCCTCTATGTCGTGGAAGGTTGTGGAGAGACTTGGGATCCTCTAAGCCCGAATGCCGATATACTGTTACGCCACCAGAGGGTCTCATGCGCATAAGGGTGGCATAGCCTCAGAAGAGCAAGACGAAGAAAAAAAAAGCATAAGGACGTGCGGTGGGGAAGACTCGCTATAAGGCACGCGGAGAATTGACAGGCGACCGTAACAATATTGCGCGACCAGCATCCGTCAGTGCGGCGAAGCGGTGGCAGGAAAGATTAGCGGTTGCGACAGGCCTACATACATGTAGCTGTAGCGGCGACTGTCGGGCGCAATACGTAAGAAGATGCGTCTTGACATCTGGGCGGACCGGGCTGCGCCCGAGCGTTTTAACGGAAGCCGGCAATATGAGACCTTGACGCGCGCGGTTCTCACGCATTTGTTGAGGAAGGGGCATAAGAAACGAGGGAGTAAGTACAGCGTGCTGAAGAGAGAACATGAAGATATATACACAGGCGCATGTAGTGCAGTCCATATGTTGTTGGCCTGCCGGTTTCTTTTATGCGAAGCATATTACGAGGGCTCAACCCAGCTCCTCAGGCGCGGCGGTGACCATGAAATCACGTGACACCGTGACGTCACGACAGAGGAGAAGTGGCTTTGGCTCAACTCTTGCAAGACGGGCTGGGTGGGAATCGAACCAGGGTCTCCGGAGTGTGGGACGGAGACGCTACCACTGAGCCACGAGTACAACGCTTCAAAGCGGTACAAAAGCGCCTCTAGTGAATGCGGTGTTGCCTTAGAAACGCACTGTTTCTAAGGCGTGCGTCTCTTGCTCAGGCGCACATTTCGTTGCCGCGCCGAACGCTGCTTTGCTCGACGCTCACCGCGTCCAATGCGGGGCGCGTAGTCGCTGCCCTGTAGCCCATTGTCTTACACCCCTTGGCGGGTCGACGGGAACGCTGTCGCGTTCCACTCTTGAAGGCGAAGAAGTAATGCATGAGTTGTTTCTTCGTCTAGCCGAACCAAATATAGCCAAGCAACAGCAGTTCACCAGGCTAAACAGTGGTTCAACAACTAAAATAAAGGCTAGTATGCTTCGCATCCTGGGCTTAACCTTACCTAAGCCACAGCCATTTTTTTTTCTCTCTCCTTCTCGTTACTGGATTCTATCTCAACATTCTACTTTTCTGAAGCGGAGCTTTCTTTCCCAACTTGCACCTATGCTATAGGTGACTTGATCGACTCTCACGTAGGATCTACATTAACTCCGTTGTTATTTGAATTGAATTGAATTTTGGGGCTTTACGTGCCAAAACGCTGACTTAATGATGGGGCACGCCGTAGTGGAAGACTCCATACTAATTTTGACCACGAGGGGATCTTTGAAGTGTCCCCGATGCACGGGACACGGGCGTTCTCGCATTTTGCCCCCATCGAAATGCGGCTGCCCAGGCCGGGGTTGGACCCCGCGACCTTGTGCTTGGCAGCACAACACCATAGCCTCTAGGCCACCTAGGCGGGAACCGTTGTTATTTGCGGAAATGCATACATGAACCTGGCAAATCTCTAACTATGCACGATACTTACTTCGGTTTAAATCCCCTTACCTCTCCCCAGTAGAGGGTAGCCAATAAGAACTATACTTCAAGTTAACTTTCCTCTCTTTCTATGCGCCCTTTATCTGTCTCTTCATGTAGGCAGTAGAGAAACACTATGATGTAATCTCGACACTCGTTTCACCTTCGCGCATCTCGCTGACTGACTTACCAGAACTTTTCTAGACACTGGACGCCACCGGCAACCAAGTAAATCAAAATGAGAAAATGCGTGTTGCCACTAATGGCCGAAAAAGAGCAAAGGACGAGCTAAATGCGAGTCAAAATATTATCTGCGCCAGCTGTTGCAGCGGTGAAACTCGCGAAGCATATCGAAGGATTAGTAATATTCTTTAGACGATGAGATTTTCGTCTCCAATTAGCGCATCACATTGTTTAAATTATTTCATTGAAATGACAGAAAATGGTGATGTTGGCGCACAGATGTGGCTACTTTTTGTCTCATAAACAGGTGGTGCCATCGCCTTTGATTGCGCGGTGAAGGCTGTTGTCTGTGCGCGCGCATCATTTGTTATCCCTTTCTTTGTTTCCTTCGTTTTTTTTTCCCCCGTTTCCGCATGCTTCCTCATATCTCAGTGTAGGGTAGCAAGCCAAGTGCAGCCTGGTTTCCTCTCTCTCTCTCTCTCTATTTTGCATTAGCAGCAATGATAGCAACCTAGCCACGCCATTAAAATTATCCACACTATCAGGAGAGACCATTTGTGCCACTGGAGGTGCGAGCAGTTTCGTGACGTGCTGCCTACGGTCGGTGTTGGCAGTCATGTTGGGCGCCCGTTCAAATTGTAGCAAATGAACGCAGTAAGCATCTTCACCGTGAAGCATCACGGCGATGGGATAGGTTGCCACTTAAAAAAATAATAATTCGGGGTTCTTACGTATCAGAACAACAATCTGATTATGAGGAACGCCGTAGCGGGCGACTGCGGATTAATTTTGACCACCTCCGGCTCCTCGTAAATTTAGCAGGCGAGAGCTCTTACGGCTGCCGGGATCGAATCCGTGGCCTCGAGCTCAGCTGCGCGTCGCCATAGCAACTAAACTTAAGCTGCGGGTTGGTCGGCACTCGAGTGACATTCATACTTTACTAGTTTCGTGTACGAACATGCTCTCGCAAAGCGACCTGTGCAGTTGCAGACATAGAGCGCGTCGAGAGATTAGAATAGTGGAAATTTTGAGAAGTCACGGAAATAGAGGGCAGAGAAATACGATTGATGCATGATGCACGCAGGTCACTGTTAACCCAACTAGTGACCCGCACATTCACTCACCTAGCCTCTCCCACTGCGTTGCACAAACATGAGAACACGGTGGCGTGTTTGCGTAGAGTTGTTCCTCTGGCAAATACCTGTTTACACGTGACGTTTAGTGCGCGAGCCACGGAGAGGATCAGTAAACAACTACATCTACCCGCGAGTCAATACAAGACATTTTACCCAGTTGACAAATGTTCTCGAAGAATAGCAAATCAAGCTTGGGGTAGGAAGTGAGTTATTAATCTTGCCAGTCCCTATACTGCTCAATATTTATCGACGAACAGCCTTGTTCTGATTTATCATCTGTTTTAGAGGCAGATATTTAGTTTTTTTAGTTATTTAGTCGCACATAGTAGTTATTCGCAGTGACGATGATTGGTGCCCCAGATTAAATACTAAATGCTGCAGATCCCCAAGTTCATGGTGTAAAATCTCTTTCTTTACAAAGAGGATTATCGCTTCGAAACCACTCAGAATAGAGCAGGGGCATGCCCCACTTCACAGTAGGCTATTGTCTCTAGAACACAATCGCACGAGAAGAAAGGAAGCGTCGTGTCATGTCTGAAGCGCTCCTGTCGTGCACTTCTGTCTTCGTCGTCCCTTGTCTTACCGCTCAGTTTTGTTTGTAACCATGAAAGGAAATGTCATTGCGCCTTTGCGCGCACTCATTTATAAAATTTCAAATGCTTGGCAAGGATGGAAAAATTCTGTGCGACCCAGATATCCTATCCTTTGTCTTCGCGGACATTGTGCATCCGTCAGCATGAAGTCTCGAACGTTGGACAACACCGCAATAGCCTATGTGTGACATCAGTTTCATACAAGTTTTCATCGGATTTAATTCGTTAAACTTGCACGTTATACGAGAAAGCGGACCGCAGATGTGGTTACGGCTCACAAGAAGACAGCGAGGTACACGTGAGCTACAGAGCCCGCTTTGTCACTTGCTCCTATATGACAAGGTAGTGACACGCGTCGAACGTAACAAGCGTTGTACAAGTAATCGTGAATGTACAGGAATTCTCAGTCTACTGAAGTCGCCTGATTGTAAAGTGCTGAATCGTGTCCAGGTGCTTTAGAACAAATCGTAGAAGTATCCTTGATGTGTCCGCCATGATGAATCCGCTGAGAGGAGGGTTATCATGACAGTTCTGACATAACGTCGCCCATTATTACGGCACAGCTGGCAAATCAGTTCTATAAGGACCTATGTTGTTTAATCACACAGTCAGTGCTTTTACACGTTATTTTCTGAATATAGAATTGAATTCTTGGGTGACAAAGCTAGAGATCGTTTGTGCTCAACTTGGCATAGATATGCGGATAAATAATGAAATATTGCAATGAGTACTTGCCGTTCTGCAAATTCGTTAGTATTTAAACCACCATCCGAACTCATGAGCACCCGTTCTGATAAACCCATATGCAGTGTGAACACTTTCTGATTCAAGCATTCTTTCGTGGGATGAAATAAAGAAAATAAAGTTAAAATTAGGCCTTGCCATTGCTTCTAAACATCTGCAAGCCGTCTTCAGGCGTCTTCGAGTGCGCTTCGAGACCAATTGGCTCGCGCATACGAGATCGATCTCCTTATACTCACGTGGCTGGAGTAACGGCGCACAAATGTTTATTGACGACAGTAAAGCCACGAACAACTCTAATTTCGCTCCCAATATTTATTTATTTATTTATTTATTTATTTATTTATTTATTTATTTATTTTTCTTTCTTTCTTTTCTTTTATTTGTGTAGGATACACACAAAAAGTAATTTGGCCAAGGTATTTTATACCTCAGCGCCTCCACAGCAGTTCGTTCGTAACGGAAAATAAAAACAGGCCGTATTCGTTCAATTTTTACTTCGCAACGTCTGTCCCGCTGAGTTGCCAATCTCAGCGATAGCGGGGACTCTATTTCTTACTGCAAAAACGAAGAGAATATTTAAAAAATCCTCACATAATATGGTGCTACGTTCTACCGATGGCAAACTTGACTGAACTGAATAACTTGCTCGATAACGCAAAATATGCTTCTTTTCCTAAGCTATTGAGAGCTCAGGATTATACCGAGGCAAGAAATCCTCCTCCGTTCCACACCATCCGCACACAATATCTATCTATCTATCTATCTATCTATCTATCTATCTATCTATCTATCTATCTATCTATCTATCTATCTATCTATCTATCTATCTATCTATCTATCTATCTATCTATCTATCTATCTATCTATCTATCTATCTATCTATCTATCTATCTATCTATCTATCTATCTATCTATCTATCTATCTATCTATCTATCTATCTATCTATCTATCTATCTATCCGTCCATCCATCCATCCATCCGTCCGTCCGTCCGTCCGTCCGTCCACCCATCCATCCATCCATCCATTCCATCCATTCCATTCCATCCATTCCATCCATTCCATCCATCCACGTGAAAGTGGATGTACACCGAAGCTGTTGCCGACGTTAGACAAGTATCACTACCACAAGCGACATACCTCACGCGCGCACGTGTGTGGGTGGAAGTGCCGCATGCATCCTCATTCTTCTAGGCCCTCGGCCAAGTGCAAGTGCCTATTCAACGAATTGAATTATTCAAAGTAAACAGAGTCAGAAAATTTGTAAAGTACGATTTGCACACAATCTCCAGACATAGCTTCGGATTGTAATTCGAATATACCAGAAAAAAATAATTTTGTTACACGGAAACTCAAAAACAAAGCCCCTTTCCAGCTGCTGCTTCAGGTCTGTCTCAGTGGCCATGGCCGCTAGGTAATGCTACTGTTCTCAGGTGAGCACGAGCCCACGTAAAATCCTGACCAACTAGAGGCTAACAACTTCCCTGTAAAATGAAAAAAAAAACCTGCCTCCATTTGGACTCTTGCGTGATGATTAGACCCTTGAACGTCCGGTGGACCCAGTTTGCAAATTTTCACCGGTGTTAACTCATTTTTTTTATTAACTTTCCGCAGACATGAGCTCGTGAGTAATGCACAACGCGAGAGGCCGCCCCTGAGATTTAGTACGCGCTGCGCTCTCGAGGACTCACACTTGCGGTCTTCTATGCTCGGGATGTGCCGCCGTTCTCCTCCTGGTAATGGTTATTGCGGCGGGATGCGGACGCGAGCAAATCACTGTCCTACATGAAGAGCTAACACCAGGATGCGCGTTTCTTGCGCAGTTCTTGCGCGGCTTTTGCGCGCAGAGGTTGGTGTGCTCGCACATGATACGTTCAAAAAACGCGTATCTCGCTCGCTTTATGCAATCACCGTCGTTCTCGTGCACTGTACGCTGGATAAGGTGCAGCTGTTGGTTGCTCCACTTATGTGCGCGGATGCTGTTGAGACAAAGCTTAGAAGCAAGCAGGTGTCCTTATCTTTTTTTGTTACAGCAAATGTCTCGCAAGGACGTGCTAGAAGATCAGGGAACGCGATTAAAATGACCTCGAGCACGTGTATAGTATGCGTAGCTTGAAGAAGGCCTTGAAAAAGACAAGTCCACTTGTCGAAACTTTGGCTCTTGCTTTCACCTCGTCCTCGTCTTGCTCATCGTATGCGTACCTTGTCGCACAATGTTCTTGGGCTCGTAACATATTGTAAACACGGATGCGTTAGCCTCATAGTTTACCCCGTGGCATCTAAATGTGTGAGGAACAACAGTACGACCCCTGAACGGACTCTTTGGTTGTCAACATAAATTATTTAATCAAAGAAAAAGAAGCGCCAACAACGCGAGAGTATCAAAACGCTACAGATGCACCTTGTGCATCAGAAAGAGAGCGTCGCAATTGAGAAAAACTGTGCCCTAATTTCAGGGAGAATGACAAATTTCATTTTCCTTGAAACGTCCTCCAGCTAGTGGATTCTGGCAGAACTCATAACCTGTATAGATTCATGCAGTCTGACTGATTGTCTTCGTCCGCACACACATTCAGGCAGTCTGCAACTGCAGCACGAATTTGATTGACAGGGCCCAATGTGGAAAACAAAATGCCCCTTTGTTAGTATCCTTAGTGACGTCTCTTTTCTTTTAGCCTGCACTTCTTTGTTTGGGCCAAGTTCGTTGTTCTTGTTGTGTCGTTGTGGGGCCATTGCGTATTGGAGAAATATAAGCAGGCGAAAGGGAGGATAGTGTGCTATAAGCTGCATCTCCAATGAAACCACCTAACAACGAATCTTCCTGCTTCTCGGCTGTGCGGCCACTTCCCATGACAATCACTTTCATGTTATTCACAACTCGGTAGCTCACAAAATATGCATCTTCTTGAACAATTCATTTAGTAAGACATCGGAAATGTTGGCAATAAATATGCCGCCAGCTTCTACATTACGTTAAGTGTTTATATGACTGAAAGTAAGGAGTATTTTTGTACTCAGGGGTCGTGTAACCCAACACACTCTTTGCCGAAAACAAATTTATATCAGGATAAAACGTAGATACACTTCCAAGCTTTAGTCAGGTATAAATGTTTGTACTGGCGTAAGCTGTATGCATGGTAGGAAATCCTCAGCGTTGTTTTTACCGCTGGCTGCCTTAGGCTTTGGCTCAAAGCTACTTGGTCAGATATAAAGCAAAAATCAACAAATTCTTGTACAATATAGTTTTGATATTTCAATTGAATATTAGGGAGAATATTTCCACTTTGTAAACAGATATATAATTAGTTCAAAACATTCACGAAATTTATGGGTATCATAATGATAGCACGTGATGATACCTCTATGTATAGCAACATTGCCTGAAAATAATAGCCTTACATTAAACAGCCTAAGAGCTTTAGACTTCTCATTAATATTTTTTTCTTACTCATGTGTCATGATTTTTACAGTAGTAGTGGTGCGTACAACGTTCCATGTCAGAGTCAGACTACGCACTAGGACTAGATACATTCACCATTATGTGTTGGAGTGCTGCCTCGTAATTAACTGTGCTGAAGATATGGCTCCGGGAGTAATTTATGTCGTTCTTTCACCACAAATTGCAGTTTCTGGGTATGTTCTTGTACTTTGGCTAAAAACGGAGCAAATAAATGGCATACGATGAACACAGGACCAGTACAGACTCGGACTGTTAATAGCTACCCTATTGTATATTCCTAAAAGTACAAGGCACTTTTGTGCTTTCTCAGAACGTCTGGTTTGCGCGAGCGGCTTTAACACAAGTGCTGTCCGTACACGTCTCTACACCTTCTTTCTCCATTCTCTATCTTCCCCTTCTCTCTTGCCCCCGTGTAGGGTAGCCAACCAGACTCTTGACTGGTTAACATCCCTGCCTTCCTATATTGCTCTCTCACTCTCTCTTTCTCTCTATCTCTCTCTCTCCCGTCCAATCAACTCGACAGTACCAAATAGAAAACTGATCAATGCAAGTTTAGCGCATTTGTTCATGCACACGCCTTCTCAACCCTTGCAGCTTAATTGACCTATGACCGAGGCCGATTGTGGGCCGTGTAGTGTGTCTCATGTTGCACGGTAAGTGCTTTAATGCTTTGGAAAGCGAGGACATTAGCACTACTCTGACTGAAGAAAAAGAAATCCCAAGAGATCATAATATCGATACTTCCTCCAGACGAACTGCGCTATATATTAAGGCGACCTTCAGCTCGTGGTAGCAAAATGGCATGACCTGATTAAAATTAAGTTGCTTTCTTTAAGATTGACTGACCTGATTAAGTTGCTTTCTTTAAGATTGACTCGTGCCCTAAAGTTAATATCTCGCGAAAAAAAAAATACTAGCCATGTTTTTTTTTTTCGTGCATCCGTTTATCGTGTGCGGCTCGGTAATGCATTCACGAAACACTTTCTATGTAACATCTTCCCCGTTGAGTTATCCTAAATGTAATTTTGGCCACGTAGATGACCATGTTGCTCGCTTCGAGAATAGAAACTTTATTGCAATGGAAAAGATTTGAAGGAGGGGTGGTCGGAGCCTCTCAGTCCGGGGCCCCACTGGCCTCTGCCGCCTGCCTGACCTGGCTAATTAAGGACTTTTGTCCTGCCAGGTCGGAGCGGGCGAGCTGTGCCTCCCACTGCTCCATTGTCCTACTGGTATTTGGCCTATGAGGGTGCTTAGTGCACTCCCAGGTTATGTGTATTAGGGTAGGTATGCCACCGCACCAAGAACAGTTGGCCCTATAACGAGTGGGATACATGCCGTTTAGCAATTCTAAATGGGGGAATACCCCGGTCTGTAAGGTGGTGGTATTGTGAGTTCGCAAAAGGCCATGGAGAGTTGCATGACAATGAGCATTTGGGGAGGCCGCGTACGTCGCTGATTGACAGCAACATGACACAGAGGCACCCCAAATTTAGTGCTGCGATGCGACAGATGTGTGGACCTATGTGGGTACTATGTGGGGAAAACAGTGCAAGGTATGTAAAATAGTACATATATCTCTAATTACCCGTATGTACCTTATTTTGACTAATAAAAAATAGTGGCAAACACTTTCCGAGTCATATATATATATATATATATATATATATATATATATATATATATATATATATATATATATATATATATATATATATATATATATATATATATATATATATATGCGTGTGTGTGTGTGTGTGTGTGTGTGTGTGTGCGTGTGCGTGTGCGTGAGAGAGAATCGGAAAGCGTTTGCCACTATTTTGCCCCCAACACTCGATACACAAGCCGTGTGTCGAGTGAGCTCCTGAACAACGCTTTGCAATGTGGTGAAAGCGGTCTTAATCACGGATCCGGGTCCTTAAAGAGGTGCCCCGTAATTCTAGCACACATCTTTTTATTATAGCGTGCATCATCCGTGAGTTAAGCCTATTTCTGCGACCCGACTTTAAGCCGCCTTTCACACGTATTGTGGGATTTAATGTCAGCATAAATGCCGGCTCTGCTTTCCGCACACCCGCCACTTGGATTTCGAGGATAGCGGAGTGACAGCAATAGCTGCCTCATTCATGGCAGTTTTATTCTTCTATTTCTTTATCGTTTTGTTTTAACTCAATCATATGATTCATTATTTAGTTTTCGTTTTCTGTCCTGCTACCAATGTTACAACAATATTCGCGTTTGCACGCACTTTTCACTATGCCATACAAAGTTCATACGCACCTCTGTGGAGGCGGTGCACGGGTTAAAACACTGAGGAAACATAATTGCGAGCTTACTCTAGACAGTCGCACTGTTGCAGTCAGAGTGTCTTACCCTGATTCCGGCCACCATTTGATAAAACGGCCGTTCGCAGGCAGGAGTGCACGATGTTGCAGCCAGAGTCAAAAATAGCAAGACCAATCGTTGGACGCGCTGCGCATACGACGAGAGGAGTAGACTTATTTTAGAAATTTGATAGAACTCCCCCGTTGCCCTTCGCACTCGTATTACAACCGTTCCGCGTTGTCCGTTTGTGCGCCTACTTTACAAAGATGGCATTACATTACGCCTGGATCTTAAAGTGCCTTCCAGTCATATGGCGATCCTATGTGGGAAAGCACGCCGCAACTCACTTTTCAAAACTGTAAAGCTGGCTTTCCCGCAATATAGAATCTCCTATTGTACGGCGTAAAAGACGTTGTTAAAATTACGATTACTGTGCAGCTCGCTCTTTGTTCCTGATTCCTTAGATTCATTCTCAGCACATAGTGCCTGAAACTGAAAGAATGTGCCAGCTGCTTTGTATATACCAATTTGACAACGAGCTTAATTCATGCCATAATCTTGGCAACTATGCATCGCATGCGAGTAAGCTTGGCAGTTTCCAAAGTGGTTTGTTTCGATGCTTAAGTTTTCGTTTTCTAATGCATCATTACTACTAAACCTTTCTTTTAAGCTCATAGAGCGAATGCGCGAATATCCTTTGCCAACTGAAGAAGAAACTCTCGGGAAGGTGCCGCACGGGCTCCAGCGCAGGGCTGTGCAAAGATACCTTGCAATTATATCATGATACGATACAAGATACTCGGGCAACAAGTATTTGAGATACAGATACAAGGTACAACCCCAATGACTATCCAGTACGATACTTTCCATTTGTATCTTAAGAAACTGCGATACATTTGCAAATTTCTTATTATACATCTGTGTAATGTAGCAGAAAGCGCGTATGCACAAAACCGTTGGCTTGGAAATCTCTCCATTGTGACCAACTTTATTTTATTTGAATGAGATCTCTGTTAGTATCTCAAAATTTCTGTCGTTCTTGCTCGAAGTACAATATTTTCATTCAGAAACAGTTCATTGGGGATGATTTAGCTGCTTAACATGAAAGCTCTTTATACGCGGCTCTGTCAGCGGTTTTTGCTTGTCACTTTTGTAATTGATTGGAGTTGGCGTTGCTCTGCTTGCCGACCAGCTAGCGGCTGGCCATCATATTACAAGAACGCTAATAAGAAGCCTCTGCATGATAGCGCAAATACTGCTGTGCAGTTTTAAAGAAGTACCATTGTTGAGCGTTACTACGTGACTCTGCTCCACCAACAGGGACGCGCAGACTTCATCGCCTGCCCTCGCTGGAAGGCTCTGGCGGAGAGATAAAAGAATGTCGCTGCTTTTAGTTTTACTCAGGTGGCGTAGTGGCAGCAGTATCAGCTTGCGAAGCGAAGTTCAGCCAATGTCTATAGTTTCGCACGATGATGTTGCGATAGCATTACCTTGTGTCTTAAGATACACGATACATTATTTCATGTATCGGAAATACAGATACTGATGTACGTCTTGCCAGACGTATCATGAAAACAGATGATGCAAGATACCCAAAGACTATCTCAGTATCTAAGATACATGTATCTTCGATACTGCCCAGCACTGCTCCAGCGGTGGTGGCGTGGCAGCCCATAAAACTGCGTGGTGCTACCATGAGCTGTCGCGATTAGATGAATCGTAGTTTCACCACCATAAATAGTTATAGGCCGCTGAGCGCACTAGCGTATATTCAAAAATCTAAGCATGCTTCTCACTTGCGCACTTGATGATTAAAGTCAGGGAATGGCCGTTACATATTCC
Organism: Dermacentor albipictus; assembly: GCF_038994185.2. Taxonomy (NCBI): domain Eukaryota; kingdom Metazoa; phylum Arthropoda; class Arachnida; order Ixodida; family Ixodidae; genus Dermacentor; species Dermacentor albipictus. The sequence goes on along the minus strand of NC_091823.1, from coordinate 16,345,742 downwards.
TAATAAAAAATTTCCTTCTCTGGGAATGAACTAAAATTTAACAGTGCAGACTAATTTTCAACAAGCAATAAGCAGCAAATAAGTTTAACGCGTCGAGCTGGAAAAAAAAATACATTTCACTGCCGTGTCGCAAATGCTGTACTTTTAAGGCGTCTTTACCTTCCATGCATGAATAGATCCTATTATGGCTGCAGGTACACGTATCCATCTCCAATTCGCGTTACAGCCGTTCACATTGACGTAGCCCACACCCCAGTCAGCAAATGTCTGAGCGTCGGTCCTGTAGTGTCCGTAACTTCCAGGACATCCATCGCAAGTTTTGGGGCCAACATACGTGTAGTTGCCAAGCTTGGGGCCTTTCTGGTCAACCTTTATTGAAAAAATTGACGGTGTATCCATCCTTTGATTGACGACTTCAGTGCTATTAGCAAACGATCTGATGGGTACAGCGTAATTGTTGATGATATGTTTTATATACTGATTATATATACTGATTATATACTGATTATAAACACGTATATCCAGTGATACATATCGAGTGACACAAGTTGACGACAAAGAGGTTCATTGAAGAGCAGCACATATCCAGTGGCATATATACCATGACCCATGTAGGCGTCAGAAAGGTTCGTTGAAGAGCCCAACATTCCCAGTGTTACATAGCCAGTGACCCAACTTGGTCCAACGGTTGGCTTTGAACCCAGTTCCCTCAGCACATCAGCCCTATGTTCTACCGATTTTACAATGGAGTATCTGTTCACCAAATTGGGAAGGACAGAGGTTAGACGCGTACATAAACAACATATATAGATACACTGATATACCCCGACATACCGCAAAATGGGGTAACTTCCCAAAGGATGATTAAAACAACAAATTGCGAATAGGGGAGAAGTGTGCGCTGTTTATTGCCTTGGTGAGCGGTTTATGTGAGCGACTCGACCAGAGTTAATCGATCACACCTCTTGTAAAACTGTATGTATCAAAGCATATGGTGAAACAGATTATTGGATAAAAACGTGGCAGACCGTTGATTGCCGCTTTCTGATATCTATAGGCAATAAAGATATATAGAAGTAAATAAAGAATAACTAAATCAATCAATAAATACAAATTCCCTCGAGCACCCTAAAAATATATAAGAATAAGCAATAAGTCTAAAACGTAAAGAAAATGGCAATTCTACCATGTATCCCAGTTAATGTTAGCCAAGCTGTTCAACGTAACAAATTATTTTTAAAGAACACGGTGCAAGATACAATTATAAAAACTACATTGTTCGGTTATCGGAGGGTTGTCGACCCAACACCGTAGGTCTCAAGATTGTATCTTACGCGCTTGTTTTTTCAATCTTATTTTTCGTTGAGCAGCTTAGCTAACGGTAGTTCGGGCACCCTATATAATGTATAGCCAGAACTTTTTCGGTCGGATCATCCTTTTTCGAGCACGTTTTTAGCAGGCGGTAGGTGTCGACGTATAGAAACGAAGTTTCCTCTCGTCGTTCACTGGGGAAAACATTCAACTACACATGTGTGCGACATAACTTGAGGCACAGCGCAATAAAGCACGTAGGACAATAGAAAGGCAACTTCTCGTCAAGGATAACCCTTCTGTTGTCCTACGTGCTTTCTTGCACTTTGCCTCAAGTTATGCAGTACCAACTAGCCCACCAGTCTGTTCTCTTGAACATATACATTCGTCTCCGCTGTTCGCAGCGGAGTTTCGAAAACGATAAATGTTATGGTTTTGCGTTGAAAAATTTCCAACGCGTAATTGTTAGCGCTAGCTTTCCACCGCTCTACACAGCATGTGTACATTTGCTTTCGTGTTATAACGTAACGCTAAGCCACTAATCTAGTTTCTGAAGAACAATGCTTTCATTTGTGTTGGGTGAACCATTAACAGGATGCCCGTCGCTCTAGTGAGGCATTGTGCTGAGAATCACGCTATGAAAAAGTATATGTATACCCAAAAGTTATCTACTCGGGATGCGCGCTTAGGCACTGGACGACGCCCAGACGAGATTCGTTTGTCGAGCCTCTGAAATAAATTATAAATTATTTCAATTTGATTGCAGCGCAACAGGGCATGTAAGCAAACAAAATAATGGGGCAGGACAAGCGCGGACCAACTGACAGTTTAACAGAAACCGAGAACAAATGCAAAATACTAACCTGCGCACACATATACTGAATGCAAGGCGTCCTCCGAAAAAACTAGTTCACAATCAGAAGAAAAAAATAGCCAGCGCTGATAGACAAATATCGCAGTTTCCACTGATGTAGAATACTTCCACGAGCCCCCAATCTTCGTGTCCAGTTGACTACGTGTGAGCTCACATCAAGGCTTGAATTAGCCCGACCTACAATGAGCAGACAGATGTGAGCTGGGCGTACCTTTCAAGTCGTTACATATGCTGTCGCAGCCGTTTGTTCAAGCGATACCTGGTATTTTTCTAGTGCAATCCTTTTCACAAGAAACGGTTATGCGGCAGACAACGCATGTAACACAGACGAAAGGATTTCTGTGTTACACATTACAATGAATGACCCTTACGTCCATTGTTGCCAAGCCTTCCTGTCGATCTCTGCATACGCTTCTGAAACTCTTTCTTTTTTCAGGCGCAAACTGTTATATATGCTGTCACAGCCCTCTGTTCAAGGAACCCTGTGTTTTCCATGTAGACTTTTTTATAAGAAATGGTTACACGGCAGACAACAAGGTAAGACACACAAAAATATTTTTGTGTTACACAGCACAATTACTCTTAGTGCCGTTGTACAACGTGCGCATAACCCGGTCTGCGGTAGCAGTCATCATCCCGGCGAAATTTCAAAAAGTCAAGTTGAAGACATCACGTGTATACACATCGACGAGCGCAGACCTTGCTGCACTCCATGCTGCCAGTGAATTTATTAGTCACGAGCCAGCGCGACAATGGACAGTCTTCTGCGACTCTGAGGCAGCCCTTCAAGGCATACAAAGCGCAATGCGAAAAGGGCCCAAAGAACCCAAGTCCATGGTCTAGGAGATTCGACAGACCTATAATCGCAGCCATGATGAGGGACATGACAATTTTTCAGTGGCGTCCGGGACACTGCCATATCAGCGGAAATGAGCATGCCGATGTAGCCGTTGGTCTGCACATAAGAGCAGTGAATACATTTTGATTCCGCTTTTGAGAGCTGACACTGAGGCTGGGTTGCGCTAGATGTCCCGTGAATGTACATTCGCATGCAATATGACTTGCAACACCCTTGTTCGTGGCCAAAAAGGCGCCAGCACTGCGCGGCGACTCTGACATGGGAAATAGTGGTTTAATAAGTACCACTAACTGAAGCTGTGTTTAAGTCTGGAACTTGCCCTATGTCTGTGCAGCCATACAGTCTTGGAACCCCTTCGACCACGGGCACCGGTGTTGCAGATCATATTGCACGTGACTGTACATTGTCCCTGTGGGACTCGAGCGTTTACCCCATGTGTCGTTTACGGTCGTTATTCCAGGATCTACAGCTACATCTACCGCATGGGTTATCACGACGCGATCAGACCGTATTGTACCATGTGTGGTTCAGTCTCGCATTTCATACCCGTATGCCTTCCTTGCAATCTTTTTGAAACGATAGTAAAGGACGTTGTGATGCGAACAACACACTGGTGCACGCGACAAGAAAAACCACTTGTACTTGTTAACCAAGCCAAAGTATGGTACCAACGGGTAATTATTGATCAAATTAGCACAACACTAGGCAAATTGGACAGACCTTTTGAGCGGGCTGATTCGTGCTATCCGGGAAGCGTCGTGTATCACCAAACAACCTTCCATCTCCGTCCTGTGTCGTGTTGCTCTAGCACTCGTGAATGATCAGGTACTCGTAGCCGACATCCAGATACCCGTCCTGAAGCATCCTGTCTGCCGTTTGCAAAGTGACTTCGGAACTGAGACAGAGTTGCAAAACAAAATAAACGCCCTCGTGACAGTAACGAGGGGTGCGGCACAAGGAGCATTTGTAATTAAGAGCACTTGCCTTCAATATAATCGGCCAATTTACCCCGTCATCGTAGACTAAACGTTCAGAAATGCGAAAATATAAAGAAGCAGGAAAATTATTATTATTATTATTATTATTATTATTATTATTATTATTATTATTATTATTATTATTATTATTATTATTATTATTATTATTATTATTATTATTATTATTATTATTATTATTATTATTTTACAATACTGCCGCTCTCAGCCGAGAGCCTAGCAGACGGGCATGAACACTTTCTTTTCCAGACATAAATACATTGCGAGTTACACAAAGAATGAAAAAGCAACAATATTCAACAAAATACAAAGGATAAGGTAGATAAGCTATACAACAGAACACTAAACAAAGCAGAACAAAAATGAACAACAACCGGGGCATATCATAGTCAAAGCAAAAAACGTGAAGTATTGGAAACAAAGAAGTGTATACATTTTTTTCTAAGCACTGTTAGTTTAGCATAAAGAGAACAGGGAACAAACATGAGAAATCATTAATAATCTCTTGTGATGAGCTCCAGTTGTGAAACGAACAGGGATAAAGAATTTGTCGCTGTTAATGATGAGTTAAGTTCATTCCATTCTCTGATTACTCGAGGAAAGAATGAGTACCTGAATGCGTCATTAGAAAAGGAATATTCAGTTAGCGTATGTTCGTGTTGATGCCGTGTTATTCTAGATTGCGAATATGAAATGTACCGGGTGATATCAATTTTATACTGATGGTGCAGCATTTGAAACAGAAATTTTAATCGACCTTGTTTCGCTCTCGTCGATAATGTGTTGAGGCCTGAGGAAGCTAAGAGACGTGAAGGTGAGTCAGTAGAACGATATTTACTATGAATGAACCTTGCGGCTTTTCTTCGTACAGCTTCAAGTTTAGCTATGTTAGTTGCTGTGTAAGGAAACCAAACTGTGTTAGCGTATTCTAAAATAGGTCTCACAAATGTTTTGTAGGCCAGAAGCTTAATGTTCGTTGGAGCGATCTTTAGGCGTCTTTTTAGATAAAATAGCTTTCGTAGTGCAGTAGTTGTAATATTAGTTATGTGTGTTTCCCAATTGAGGTTTGATGTCAGCGTTATTCCTAAATATTTCTGTTGCTCGACCATGGAAAGAGGCGTGCCATTAACGACATAGGTGAAATGAGAGGGTTGCTTTTTTCTTGTTATTGTCATTGCCACTGATTTATTGACGTTAATAGACATTTGCCACTGGGAACACCACTCAGCTAGCGTGTTAAGGGAATCAGAAAGATCGAGATGGTCGTTATGGCTGTTAATTTCCTTATATATCACGCAGTCATCCGCGAAGAGTTTGATTTTGCACCCTATATTATCGGTTATATCGTTAATAAAGATTAGAAATAATAGCGGCCCGAGTACCGAGCCTTGTGGTACTCCAGATGTGACAGGAACGACATCAGATGGCATGTGGTCAAACATAACAAATTGTGAGCGGTGTGTTAGAAAAGCTGTTATCCAAGCAGAAACTTCTCCTTTCCCGATGGCATGCTCCACTTTTGCAATTAGTTTAGTGTGACTCACGCAATCAAAAGCTTTAGATAAGTCAAGTAAAATCATGTCAATTTGAGAACGATTATTAATACTAAGAGCGAGGTCATGAACTACCTCTGTTAGTTGAGTGATGGTTGATAAGCCAGATCGAAAACCATGCTGGTGAGGCGATAGGATGTCTTCACGTTCTAGAAATACTGTCATGTGTTTTAGAATGATGTGTTCTAGTATTTTGCATGAAGTGCTGGTGAGAGATATGGGTCTGAAATTGGCAACATTATTTTTTGCAACAAAACAAATGCAACAGTAACTGTTTGTTGTGTGCAATGATATCGCATCGCAATGTATTCATATTGTATTCAGTTAATTATTTAATTAAGCTAACTTAATTATTAATTAATTATTTTAAGCAATAAGCGTTGGGACTTATTATTGTGCTCCTAACACTGTTTTATCCCAAAACCCAGCTTTAGCTTCATTTTTATTGGCGACTTTAATATTCCAAACATTTAGTGGAACTCCGGTGTCCCGGTTCTACGTCCGTTCAAGACTTTAATCGGATAATTCTCTGATTTCTACCCAGTTTCTTCATTTGCGCAGCTGAAGAAAGAGCCCACAAGAACAATTTCATTAACCGCCAACCTTCTTGACCTGCTTTCAAGAACTCACCCACACTTCGTTTCAACTATCACTTACATATATGCCCGCTTTGAGTTATCACAGTCTTTTGTCATTTAATAAAGACCTTCGCCGTTAAATAGCTGAAAAAAAATAAAATATCTTTCACAACTACAGGGAAGCTAACTTCAAAGCGAGCTTTTTTAAAGTATTTATGAAAGATTTTGGCTACCAACTTGACTCTGAATAATACGTTAATGCACTAAAAATTCCAAAAGAATTTACTTCAACACACTTTGTCATGTATACTAAAAACAGATACCAAAAACTTTAGGCATATTATAAACACCAGCGATAACGGTGAAGTAGGCTTGCTCAACTGTTCAGGAAACGCTGTTCCATCGAGGAAATGAGGTTCTGTTTTAAACGATGTTTTTTTGCGGTTATATACAGCCCGCAGTTCTTGAAAAGCACTGCGGTAGTTTCCGGCATACCACCAACAAGATTTTTAACAGCTTATTGACAGAGGGTCTTCGTCGCCAAAGTCGAAAATTTGTAATGTTATTGTATTGCCCAAACCCAGTAAAAGCATTCCTCACTGAACTATCACCTGATTTCACTTACTAATATCCTTTCTGAAAAATTTTAGAGCACAACTCTTCATGTTCGCCGAAAATATATCGTGTACCTAGCCGCGTTCATGGCCGCATGCGTACGTGAGATCCCGGAACCACGATGTTAGGACCATTAAGAAATGACACTATATTGTGCATTTACCCGCCAATGGAGGATAAATCAAGGGATCTTTTAGGCATGTAAGACCCTCTGGGCTGGACTTGTCCGCAATAAGGTAGCCTCGCCACCTACAGGATTATTTGACTTAGCCATGTCGGTTACTCGGTTGCCATGGTTAGAAGTTTTTTTTTAATTGGAGAATGGTAAGCTCCAATTTCACCATCTCCAGTGCACTACATCACCAGGCTTGGAGTGCCGCCTGACACCGGCAAAAGATGCCGGGATCGAGTGGGGCTACACTAAGCCAGGTACAACCAAATTAGAAAGACGTACTAAGCTTCAACAAAAGACACTCCCAAGCCAGAGCAGGAATTGGCCTCTCTGGTGCAGTATTCGGCCAGACCCTCCTAAATCCCTCATTAGATCAACCAATGGCCTTCGGTCCCTAGGAGTTCCGGTACGCCTGACCAAGACGGCGGTCAGACTTGTAACGCAGCAGAGAGTACTAAGAATCTCTGGACCAGGACAGGCCGCCAATAGAAACTGACCCTAGCAACCTTTAACACTCGAACTCTGTCGAGTGAGGCTAGCTTAGTAGGACTCTTTGAGGAACTATCAAGCATTTCTTGGGATATTATTGGCCTTAGCCAGATTAGAAGAACCGGTGAGGCTTATACAATGCTGACTAACGGCTATGTCCTCTGCTATAGAGGTCTCCCAGATAAGAAGCAACATGGGGCAGAATTCCTTATCAATAAGGACTTATCGGGTGACCTTGATGAATTCTACAACATTAATCAGAAGATAGCAGTCGTCATAATCAAACCTAATAAGAGGTTTAGATTAAACGTAGTACAAGTCTACGCCTCAACATCCAGTGATGATGATGATCAAGCAAATCAGTTTTATGAAGATGTTGAATTAGCGATGAGAAAAGTGCAAACTCAGAATACTGTAGTAATGGGTGACTTCAATGCAAAAGTGGGGATAAAGCAGGCTGGTGAACAAGCAATTGGCAACTACGGCGTCGATTCTAGGAACGCTAGAGGAGAGATGTTAGTAGAATTAGTGGAAAGGAATATGCTGCGAATAATGAACACCTTCTTCAGGAAGCGTAGAAACAGAAAGTGGACCTGGAAAAGCCCTAATTGTGAAACAATAAATTAAATAGATTTCATACTTTCTGCTGATTCCAGCATAATGAAGGATGTTGAAGTGTGATGATGAGTGGCCTGCTTCATCCCTAGCAATGTAGCTAATTGCGACATCATGCTATAACTGTGACTGAATTCTTATTATGAGCCACATCGCATAGGGATCTTGTCAGCTATACAGGGAGAATTGAAATAGAGACGGCGAGCTGGAGGCGGGAGTGCCAGTACAAGGTGCGCTGTTATTGAAATTGTGGTATGCCTGTTTCGATTCGATTCGTTGCGCCACACTTGCGTCAGAGATATGTTCCTTTGCAGCTGCGTGCCTTGAAGACGAAGTAGCTGGACGACACGTGACTTCAGCTGCGGGCGTTCTACGACTGTCGCAATGTCCCGAATCTCAACTGTGCCCCGTCAAAGCACTCACAACATTCCTGCGGGACACATGGCTAAATGAGAGTCTGTAAATAGCTTTTGTGTCGGTGCATTTCTGTTACTGTATGTGTTTGCGTTTTCTTTTTGTTATTGTTTTTTATCCCACTCCTTTCGTTCATCCCTTACCTTATCACCTGGAGTTGCATGCCTAGCCTGTCGCTGAGCCATACTCTTCAGATATTCAACTGTCTCTCTCTCTCTCTCTCTCTCTCTACTCGTAAAGGTGGCTAAGCGCCTATGCCGTTGTGCTGCTATTCTATCACGGCAGCGGTGGCAACATTTCGATAGAGGCGAAATGCAAAGACGCCCCTGTGCTTTGTGTTCGGTGCACCATAAGAATACCCAGCTGGTCAAAATTCATCCGGTGTCCCCCACTACGGCGTGCATCAATATATATATATATATATATACGCCCAGAATGTATATGTATATTCTGGGCGTCTGCGTGCCAAAACCACGGTCCGATATATATAGTGGCTTGTCAGAAACCTCGATAAGGAATAGGCGAACGCATCTAGAGCCACGGGTTTATTGAGGGCTCTCTTTGTGCACTGTGCTTTGGATGCACGTTAAACAACCGTTCATGTTCAAACGTAATCCACCCGCAGCTCTCTGGTATACAGCGCCCTTCAAAGCCCACCTTGCCAGCTCTTGGACATATAAAACCTCGCAATTAAAATCCACGGTGTCTCGATAAGATGCTTCTAAGTTACTTAAATGAAAATGCGCGGTATCGATGCGCCAGACAGCCGGAAACGAAGCAGGCGCATTTGTAGGCGGCACGGACAGGCGTACGCTGCAAATGACACCCGAAACCCTTCGATTCGGCAGACTATGTGACAAACTGCCAAATGAAGCGGTAACGCACGACAACGGATCGGAAGCTGCACCAACCGTAGAGCTTCTTCCTAAAATTACCAGAGCGTACACTGGAGCTGCCACCCTTCCGCTACCATGGGAGTTATTTGGTCAGCCCGTACATATATATATATATATATATATATATATATATATATATATATATATATATATATATATATATATATATATATATATATATATATATATATATATATATATATATATATATATATATTCATGGTTGTGGCTTGCGACGTCCTTGTGCTTTTAATTTACTAAGCCGCGTCTGCCACTGTTGGCCTTCATTTGTAAGCAATTCGATTTTTCTAAACGTAGAAGCGATAAGACTGCTTACAAGCACAATTATTGCGAACGGTTACGTTTTTAACACAATATATTGTTCCAAATGATCAGTTTTCAATGTCACTAAACCGTTTGAAGACAGAAGGACGAAACAGAAAAGTCCATGTAATTAATAACTGTGATTTTCGCACTGGAAGACTGCCATGCTTGTTTTTGACCCTATAGCGTCAGAGTTCCCTCTGGTAAGCTTTTTAAGAACCTCTATGGGAACACTATTTGTAACAGGCTTGCATCGCTTAAAGGTCACGAGGAAGACATAAAAAGGGTTCACGCAATACATAAAGCGCTGTGTTGTTGTGGTTCCGCCAAGTCAGGATGGAATATGATGGAATAAAACGAGACCACAAAATATTTAGTAAGATTAACGTTTCGGCTGCCACACGGGAGCCTTGTTCACAAAATGAGCCATAAGTCGGCAGTTGGCCTCGCTATCTGTGTTTCATGTATTTTATCTCGTATCTGTTGTCGTACACCATGACGTCGAGTTAGAAAAATTATACGATGCGCATAACAGATACCCGGTGGCCTATCATAATAACATAATTGTTGCCAAGGGTGAGGCAATGGCACTTTAGGGGGGCGTAGATTGAGGTGGATTGATGAGCTCATGAAGTTAGCTAGTATTAAATGGTCCGCTCTGTCCACTGAATACATTGTTGCGCCAAAAAGGAAAATAAAGACTTGGGAGGGAGAGTATTAAATGACAGATCGAGCGCTGATTTTCCACGTGGAAAATGGGTCATTAGAGTTTTCTTGTAGAAGCAGTGTTGTTGTAAAAGCATGGCTGATGATTATGCTGATTATTTATCTCGATATCTGCCTTCTGCCTAAACGCTGCTGCCGCAAGAGGAGTTTCATCACTTTGCCCTTTACAATATGAAACTCGTAGCACGTTAACCTTGTCCTATATTGTATCAGACATACGGAAAGACTTCACGGCGCAATCTTTGCAACGTTACCGAAACAATGTAGAACAGAGGAAACCTAATATGCTAACCCACTCGACACTCCCGTAAGGCAGTTCTCGGGGTGACCCAGTGCGCGCTGGGTGCACGTGAACCGGCTCCACATAATCCAGCCCAGGGGAGACGTCAGGGCGGGACCGTTGTCCAGGCACCAGAGCGCGGCAAGGATTGACGTCATCGGAGGATATTTAAGCATACGCAGCGTGGTCGAAGTTGCGCGAGAGACAGCGAAATTGCTTCGCGATGCCGCTGCTTGATCACCGGAAGGAGCGCTCGCGTGAGCGTCGAGTGGTGTCAGATCTCAGCGACGGCATGCGGCCTGCCGTAAGCATCCGAACAAAGAGGTTCCAGGGCTATTTCCTCTCCTACGCTGCGTGCGTGGGAAAATGCTGAGCTGTGTATGCAGCTAGCTGGGAAATGCATGTACGTGAAACCGTGGCCAAAGAAAGATGGCAGCCTGCGCAGTAAGGACAGTCTATTTATTTATTTATTTATTTATTTATTTATTTATTTATTTATTTATTTATTTATTTATTCATTCATGGTAGCCTCCGGGCATACCTATGTATACATTTCAGACGGGAGGACCAATGCAATAAATAGAAAGGCAAGTAGAACAGTACAATGTGAACAAAAAGCTTCAAAGCAGAAACTGATGATAATAGGAACTACTGCAAAATTAAGTTAGTTACGGCGTCTCTGAAAAGGTCAGGGTCACAAATACCGGTGCAAGAAAAAGGAAGGCTGTTCCAGCCGTTACCGTTTTTTTTTTCTGTAAAAATTTAGGGTTTAGTGTTGCCACGAGATACATTGGCTTCTAGGGGATGATCTCGACGCGAAGAAATAAAAGCTGCCGGTTGTATACAGAGATAGGATAGCGAGTGGGATAGTAAAATAGTTTATGCAAGCATCAGCAATTTTAATACGCTTTGAAAGTAGTTCCAGATTTAAAGTGCTTTCATTTGCGTAACTCTGGCTCTTCTGTTGCAGTTATTCAGAATAAATCGTGCTGAACGGTTCTGTACTGCTTCCAGTTTATTTATTAAGGTGGAGTCTATGGAGTCAAAATGCAGTCTATGCAAAACAGCAGCCTTTAGCTGCTGTTTCCCTGTGCCGCCTTTCTTACATCTCGTGCCATTCGTCATTTCAGCCGGATAATAAAAGGACTGGAAGCCGGCCTTTCCGGTCGATGGGCACGACGCGGAAGTCCAATTCTATCAGGCGCTGCCTCTTGTAATGGCGCACTCTTCCTTAACAAGGACCCGAAGCAACGGCTTCCGGTGAAGACTGCGCACTCTATTGGCTGCGCAAACTTGTAGTGTAAGAGATTTTTGTCTCCGGTTATAATGTGCGCGTTCGCAATAGGAAGCGTCTTGCCGTTTTTTTTTTCTTCTCCTTGTATTAAACCTCGCCAGGCGTTTCATTTACTACGATATTGCGAATCGATATTTGTTACGACAATCACTAATAGAATTTTGACGGCTGCGTTATGAGGATATAGCCTTTTTGTTTTACGCTATAGGGGAGCACGACAAAAATAAATATTAACCTTGGAAAACGCACTGCATTTCCGAAATAGAAACGAGGCCGCTTTTGCGTAAAGCAGAGGCGGGGTACGCTAGAAATCCACGCAAGAAATAAACAGGATTGACGACGTACTTCGTAAAATAAAATTGATTGGTGTGTATTTACGTCCCGAGGATGCACAATGACTTATGAGCGAAGCTGGTACGGAAAGCTTTGGATTACTCATAACCACTATGGGTGCTTTAACGCGCTGTTCGGACAAGTGCGCAAGCGTTTTTGCACTGCGGCCGTATAGAAATGCGGCCCCACAGCCCCACAATTTCTGACAACGCAAGTCTCAGCTGAATCCCCGCTTGTAATTAAACGAAAGCTTTGAGCTCTAATATGCATTATTCAAAGAATTGTGGCCTGCTAAAGTACTGCGAGAGCTCTGTAGTGTCAACAGGACATGTCATTGATGACATCACTGTATAGCTTTGTTTTGGTGGCAGATTTAAAATTCCCTCGGCTAGTCAAGATTTTCTCCGCTAACGAATCATAGTTTCCCCGCACAAGAAACACTGGGAGATTTGAAGAAAAGCAATGTAGCAGTGCATTTGCACAGCCAAGGTAGATTGGTACGTTGAGATGCCCCTGCGCGACCGGAGCCTTTTCAGATTCCCGAATAAACCTCATTTCTTCCTTTTTTATGACCATTACACTTCGCTGACGATGACAAATTCGTGACTTTCATACTAGAGCGGAAGCTTAGTGGATCAGGCAAAGTGGCAAAAAGGAAGTGCTGGTGGCGACTCGGTCCCGGCTACTCTTTAGTGCCGAATCGTTGTGAATTTGTCGATTGCGGGAATACCTGTCCGAGACTTATTCATTCCATTGTTTCAACGACGATACATAGTTTGCGCGCACCATTTCACACTACTCTCCTTTCTTTTGCAAGAAAATATTTACTTATTCTTTTGCACTGATTTGTGAAGCCTCTTGTCTGAAGTCTCTTGAGTGTCATGTGTGCCTCTGGGATGTGCGACTACACAAAACATTTAGTCTCCATATAAATTTACATGTAGTCTTAGCTCCGGTTTGTGTCAACGTATCTGAAGCCTCTTTTAATTGCGCCGTGTCTGATCACGCAATATTCTCGCTTCTCCCAGCAATACCTCGGAGACAATAGTCGTCGTTAAGTATACATCTCAAAATAGCGCAACAATACGAAGCTGCATTAAGCTTAGAGGCTTCACCAGAACGCGTGGTGTCTGCAACTTGAAAGCGGACGTTCGTCAACATGCATCTGAAGCGGCGATTGATGAACAAGAGCAAGAAATCTCTCCAGCAATATAACCGTGAACATTTCAATATTTTTCTTCCCCGAGGCCGTAGTAGCTAAACGTACCTGTCCCGCATTAAAGTGCTCACCAAAACTAAATGTTCGTGCAAAATCAAGGTGCAAAATCAGCTCGCCGCACAGACATATGTTCATAAGCTTGCACAAAATTTAAAGTATGTCGCGCCCCCTATAGTGTCGTTGTGTTCGCAGCCGTGAATAAGCTGGAAAGCATTTGCGCGCGTGTGAAACATGAGGTTGAAGGCGATTCTAAAAAGCAGGAAAAGTGCACTGCCAAACGCAGGAGCCCGTTCCTTCTCTGCGCCACAGATGTTATCAGGTGCCTCTGTCCTGCGGCAGATTAGATATATAATGGACAAACTGGAATATGTTCTAACGTCAGGTTAAGTGAACACCAGAGAAAAATGAAAATAATTATCGATTCTCACACCTTGTAGAGCCCTGCACGAAGTATCAATGCGAGCCACTGTTTACCACCACATTAATTCCAGAGAGGAACAGTGACAACATCAAAATAGTAGTTTTGAGGCCCACCGCGTTAGCATGAACAGTGCGCAGTGTATCAACCAGCCTTCTATCTCCTCAAGTGATAAGGTGACAAAATTTTTAAGATACACGTACAACTGCTAAACAGATTGCCTTGCCTTTCGCGCTTTTCTCGCTTTTTCTTTTTCTCGTTTTCTTGTTACGCGTGCGAGCTTCTCCTTTGGCAAACCTGCCTTGTACGCTAAACACGCAGTTGTTTTGGTTTGCTTTGGTTTGGTGCCTAAGGATATGCCTCAACCGGCTACGAGGGATCGGCCATGAATCGAGCGGCGATTAGCTAAAGAAATGCCTAAAGAAATACCTAAATGAACTTTTGTAATTTAAGAACGATAATAAATGAATACTAATCGTTAATATCAAATTTTATGCTATATTATTATAAAATTTGAAGTTAATGTTTTTGAGTTCATGTTGAGTAAAGTAAAACAATAAAATCAACATTACAGCCTCTTCACAATTCATTTGAGTACGCGTTGCCCGTGTGTGCTTCTATGTCGTCGTTTCTTGCGCTCAAAAAGTTCTTTGACGATGAGACAAGATCGACAAGCCCGACTTTGTTACTTTACCCCTTTTATGGCATTTCTTGCTAATCGTCTGCTGCAACAACACCGTATCAGCTTGAGTACTAGCTCCTATTTTCCTCAGACCCTGTAATCATTGTCGCTGACACCGCTCTTCACCCTTTTCACTATTAAAGCAGAAAGCAAACCCTTAAATAATCTGGAGTAACATAAGGCCAGATGAAAGTGGCACTATATGTCTAACGCTGAATTCTTTTGTTGTGGCACAGCGGTTATCGGAAAAAATTATACTTTGTTTGAGACGTACCGTTACGGACGACGGGAAATGAGTGTACAGTACGCTACAATTGCCACTAAGTGACGCAACATTCCAGGATGATAAGTGAAAACAACGAACCGCCACGTGATGTTCTGCTTGTATTTATGTATTTAGGCAAAGAAAGGACGAATATATCTAAACAAACTGGAGAGAGAGAGAGAGAGAGAGAGTGAACTTTAATAAGCACCAGCAGTTTTGTCAGCTGGGCCTAGGCCTCCCACGATGGGACGTCGAGGTCTTGCCTCTTCGCCGCTTCGTAGGCCTGCTGGGTCGCCCAGAGTTGGTCGTCGAGGTGGGAGCTGCGCAGGGCGGCGTGCCATCTCGACGAGAGGGTCACGGGATTAAGGTCTTGGTATTGGTGTTTGCACTCCCATAGCATGTGGGGGAGTGTTGCCGATTCAGTTTTACAGACCTTGCACGTCTGGCTCGGGTAGATGTCGGGGTATATTGTGTGATAGCGTGTGAGGGAGGGGTATGTATTCGTCTGTAACAGGCGAAGGGTGGTTGCCTGTGCCCTGTTTAACTTGCAGTGAGGGGTGGGGAAGGTTCTTCTTGCGAGGTAAAATGACTTTACAAGGTCGTTGTATCTTGTAAGGCGGTCGCGTCCTGCGGGTGCACCTGCACCGTCTCCGGCACGGTTGACTAGTCCTCGTGCTACGGAGTGTGTAACCTCGTTGAGGTTGGTGAGGTGCGGGTGGACAACGCCGGCGTGTGCTGGGATCCAGACGAGGGTGATCTGATTTTCAGACGAATGCGGGGCTTGTCGTAAGATGCGGAGTGATTGATGCGAAATGCGACCTTTGATGTAGTTGTTGACTGCTGCGCGAGAATCGCTCACTATGGTGTGACAGGCTGGGTCAAGAGTGGCCAGGGCGATGGCCACTTCCTCGGCCGTCTCGGCATTTTTGGTAATGATGCTGGCAGCATGTCGGAGCAAGCCGCCTGCTGTGGTAACCGCCGCAAAGCGCCGTCCATCTTGGTACTCAGCTGCGTCGACGAAGGTGACGCCCGCGGTATTGGCGTAAGCTTTGATGAGGGAAGTAGCTCGTGCCTTCCTGCGTTCTTTGTTGTAGTCTGGGTGCATGTTTCTCGGAATAGGGTCGGCGTGTATCCATTGCTGAATGTCGCGCGGTATTGGGTGTTTATCTCCATGTTGACGGTGGTAGGTTATATTAAGCTTGTTTAGAATGCTGCGGCCCGTTTCCGTGAGAGTAAGCCTCTCTAGTTGAGATCGACGTTGGGCCTCGATTAACTCGTCCAGCGTGTTGTGGATACCTAATTGTAGTAGAAGTTCCGTGCTGGTGTGGTTGGGTAGTCCTAAGGCCTGCTTATAGGCTCCTCTAATGATGATGTCCAGTTTAGACTTCTCAGCTTTGTACCAGTTGAGAAAGGGCGAAACATAAGTAATCTGACAAACTGGAGAAATCGATTTTTTCCACATATAAGGAGGTGCTGCTGTGAGCACGAAACCGTGCCACCTGATCAAGGGAGTAATTCTTCAGGTTCGTATCAGACCATTTGTAAGAACAAGTGAGATTAAAAGGCATGTCAATCGTTTTGTTGAGTATCAAGGAGGCTATATACAAACCCAGTCTTGCCCGTGAAAGGCCAGTCAAACCCAGACAAGGTGGAAAAGATACCCGTCACATACACGCATATACTACAACACTACAGACTATCCCGTAGAACGTTCCCTCCCCCACACGTGAAACTAAACCGTGAAGATGCAGCCGCTTGGCGCCAGCTCCAAACTAATACGTTCCCCAGCCTTGCTCTCTACCACACTTTTTATGCTACCCAGTATTCCGACAAATGCCCTTTCTGCGAAGAAAATCCAAACCTCTACCATTCTAGGTGAGAATGCTCCAAACCACGCGGTCTTTCTAGTATACCCAATGCCTCCCCATCCCGGTGGGAAGCCGCTCTTTCCAGCACAGCCTTGGACGACCAGGGATACCTGATTGACCCGGCCAACCAGACAGCAGTAGCAAATGGGGCTGTGGAGTGAGGGCTCCACTTCCTGAACAAATAAAGTTTTCTGCTACTACTACTACAACTGCTCTGTTGCGAGAGCAACTACGACGTGTAAAGAAACGAAATCGCATTACTTGCTCCCATTCCCAAGTCCTGCTCAGCCAACCCTATACGTGCGTCATGTGTTTTTTAACCTCCACAGGCGTTTTATTTCTGTGCTCTTTTAGTTTCTACCACCGCTTGCTTTCTTTACCTTTCTCCGCGCGTCGATACAGTGAAGGCAGCAGAGCAAGTTCTAGTGCTGATAATCCTCCTCATGTCTTTATATAATTTTTCTCACCAATCACTCGCACTTCTCCGTCGCTCACACCATTTTCAAGGTTCGCCGTTCTTCATATACTGTTGTGCGTTGAACGTAATAAACACCTAGTGCGAATTTCTAGCCTTGCAGAATTTCCAGCATATGAAAGGCTGTTTCCGTCTTTTCTAAGAATAATTGAGCTGGCAATTATCTCTTTCTCTATGCTGTGTTCTGTCGGGAATTCTGGAAAACTCCAGCTCGATAAAACTTGATTTTTATGTACTTGTAGGATGAAATCTTGAAGGCATAAAACAGGCAAAGAAAACGGCGAAAATAAGCCAGTTAGAGAGCGAAGGTGAAAGGTACAGAAACCCGCGAACCTCGCAAGCCTCACACGAGTTGTGTTGTGCGGCTTCTCCTTTTGCGTGATTAGTAGCTGACAATAGCTGGAGTTCCCGCGCGGACAACACTACGCCTGAGTAATTCCTGAGCAGTTTCTGTTTTTCCTTTTCATGCTGTCACGTCACCTGTGTCCGTGTAACAAAATAATTTGCAAGACCTGTAGGTGCCTGGCGCATTCTAATTACTCGCTTGACCACGTTTGATCAGGCAAGGTTAACGCTTCCGTAATCAAATTATAGATATTTAATCGATTGCAGACACTTACAAATGTTTTACCTTCACAACACTCAAGCATACATTGTGTGCAGTGCTCTCAGCTTACAGTCACGTAATTTGAATTGAGAGCTCGGAGAAGTACTCAGTTCGAACAACAAATTGCTTATAAAACTGTGTCGTGCATGCCACTAAGTACGGTAGCCTTAAAGAAGAAAACGTCCATGGGCGCAATCGTAGCGTTGATACTGTGCTCTGGATAAAACTTTCCGACGACGGTATTGTTGCGGATGAGATCGGTGACGAGGTAGCCCGTAGGACTGTCCAGGCCGAGGCTTTTGAGCGAGACGGAGGCCTGGACGGGGCCACCGAGGACTTTCGTGTTGTACAACAGGACGGCCAGGGACAGCTTTCTGTCGGCGAGTTCCGGAGTCACCCAGCGAGCCCAGATGTCGAGGTTGTTGCCCTGAGGAAAACGACGAAAGGATGCACAGAGATAGTGTGAAGAGCGAGGCTTGGCAAATTGGTGCATATTAACGCAAAATATTAAGCGCAGAAGCAAAGACATAAAGAAGGGTGTCACGCAAGCGCTGACTACGCATCGGTGATTTATTGCGGAAACGCGCTAACATTTTTTTTATTTTAACTGTACTTGCGTTTGTCTCTGAATTTAATTATCAGACAAATTGAGTATACCTGTCTACGGCTAAATGAACGGATCTAAAGCACGCACAAGATAGCAATAGCATAATATTAAAGGGAAGAAAAACCAGCCAACCCTCTGTAGTACGTAGTGAGAAATACCTATCGTTACATCTTGGTGAGGGATGACACTCACATGCTTTTCCATTATGATATCTCCTTGCTTCATTTTGTTTTAGCTACGTTGACGAATGTGCCTGATCTTCTTTTACAATTTTGACGACATGTGACACAACGTCAACTTCTTTCTTGTACATACTTGAAGGCACGCCTCTAAAACAAACTTTCGTTTTACAATCAGCGCTCGTGCTGCGTGTTTTGCTTACGTCTTTTATGTGTTTCTGCGCTTAGTTTTCGAAATGGATATGCGTCCATACGAATACTTTCCCTCTGGTGCGTACTAAAATAAAAGTGATCGCTGATCAGAAAGTTACTCTGGCGAAGTGCAACAGTAAATGTAAATACCATGTTCAGTTGTGAAACAGCATGAAATTAACCTACGCACACAGATGACCAAGCAAGCGATGGCCTTAGATAAGGAATGTACACGGGAGCCAGTGCTGAGAAAGGTTTCTAAAAGTCATACTAGTGTGGTGATTGTACAGATTAAATTGGCTAAGTCTGATAGTCACTTACCGAGATTATGACACTGGAAATCAGAACGCACAGCAAGTGGGCAGGAGCACCTTTAAAGTTGAGTTTCTCACAAACAAGTGGAGCATAAACATGATGTAAATCATGTACGTGGATACGTAATTCATATCATCATCAATCATCATAATCATCACGATCAAATTATAATCATCATCGTCAAAATATCATCAGAATAGAAGAAAGTACGCTCGGGGAGGGTTGAAGAGCAAAGTGTCACAGACACCGTAAGTAACCAAGTTATGCTCTATATATGAGAATTTCAGGGCAGAAATCTGGCAATAGTTAAGTATTCTAAAGTGAACGAAACCTATAATGGCAGAAGGGTGCCTTTAGCATGATGATACCTTCGTATATTGCAACAGATTGTTTGATTTCTTTGGTATCTGTATCGCAGAAATACCGCAGTGCGTTGTCAATGGCCACTTCCGCAGAGTCACAACACAAATATGATAAATACCTTCACGTGTACTCACCTTATAGATGCGCCTTCCCATCAGTCCAAGCGGATCTTGGTCGATGGCGATGATGAACTTGTTAAGTAACAGGTCTTTCGATTCCGGTGCAATGTCTCTGAGGTCATTGGACATGATCAGCGGTGCAGCCATGATGGCCCAGTAGGCCATGTGTGCACGTTGTAGCTGAATTGTCAAACCGAAGTTTCCAATAACGAGCTGGAAAGCGATAAATCAATAAACACGCTTTATAGTGATGGACTTTCGCTGCAAATTGCTTTAAGTATTGACAATGCCTCATTCTTCCGTATGCAGTCCTATAATTTCGTGCTTTTTTCTTATTTTTCTGATGGAATTAATGCAGCATTTGTAAAGGTATCAGGGTATTGAAGTGGAAATGAACTGAAAACCAAAAATCGTAATAACACGTTATTATTGCGTGAACCGGAACAAAACCGGAAGGTTAATTTCTTTTTTTGACTTGCAAAGTGAAACCGAAAAGAGAAAATGAGT
This sequence comes from Dermacentor albipictus, assembly GCF_038994185.2. Classification (NCBI taxonomy): domain Eukaryota; kingdom Metazoa; phylum Arthropoda; class Arachnida; order Ixodida; family Ixodidae; genus Dermacentor; species Dermacentor albipictus. Next base: position 16,325,598 of record NC_091823.1, on the reverse strand, counting down.
TTTCGGTTCATGTCGGCGTAGGCGCTTTCACTGCAGCTTTTCATTCATGCATTATCTGCAATTATGGCTCAAATATGCTACTTCAGTTGTAAACGCACACGAGCTTCCTGTGATTTCAGAAGTAATAGGACAGCTATAGTACGATATTCAACATCTCGGGTCGGGATGCAAGAATGTTAATAATAAACTTCTGAATGTTTGAGATTGATGACCGTCAATTAGTATCCAGTTAAGAATTGATTCAGCTGGGCGGTCGCTAATTTTGGTAGCATTGTTATGTAAATACAAGTGTAGATCCGATAGAAATGAGTAATTGGTTTTGAGGAGTGCTTTGACAATGTGATATTTCAACCCAAGTGCATTCTGGATTGGTGTTGAAAATGTTTATTTTTATTAAACGGGTACCACATCCCCTCTCAGTATGTGATGCCGACTCTATGGTTATCGTAGATCTGAACGTGTAATGGGAGGGTCGTGTGTGGTGGTGGTCATATTTCGCGGGATACGGTGCCTGAAGTGGGCCAAAACTGAATGTAGGAGGGAAAAGAAACGCTGCCACTGAGAACAGCTGCATTTCGCCTATATAAATACGAAATCACGACAAAAATGTTGTATAACTATAATGTCGGCTGATGTGAATCCCTAAAGCCCGCAGGTTTCTTAATGGACGAGGGTGTGATACTCAACGACATGTATGATTTTTAATATTTTTTTTTTTACACTTGAAGCGGAAGTTGAAGTTTATTTCACCACCAACAGTACATTGTGTTTTACACAGAACATTTGTGGCGTGGAAAGTGGGAAAAAAGCTGCGCTGATGCAGCTTGACTAGCCGCACCTCCCATCCGTACAAGGCAGCAGAACGACAGCACAGCACACTTCATACAGTCTTAACGTATGATAGAAAAATAAGCAAAATAAAACTTGTCCGATAATTGTCAAGTAGACATAATTATATGCGCCCTTGGGTGACTACAAGTACATCAATCATTCACGCACCAAAAGCCAAAACCAATGACAAGAAAATTACTGCAAGGTAACATGACAATAAGACATACTGTAAACAGAAAGGAGTGCTTTATTTCGACAGAATATTTGTAGGCTTGTAGCGGATTATGTGAACATGTTGAATAGCTCCCTTCCCGAAAGGACATGTAAGGGATCTTCTGTAAGCTTGAACGTATTGAGTACGTGTGGAATGGTGAATTTTAACATTTGGAGACCGTAATTCGTTCGTGTTCGGGGAATGTGCCAGTGTTAAGAGTTTCTAGTGGGACGCAATGAAATGTTCGGCCGTAAATGCGCTAAAGCTCTTAAGTTTAGCCTATTTCTGCGAATTTCAGACCTCAACGACAACAACAATTGATGTTCATAGGTAACACTAAATTTTAAACCCTTAAACTTAATAAATACATGAGATGTATGATCTCTATAGCCTAAATCTGCAACAGCCCGCAAAGCACACTTTTGAAGTGTATATAACTTTTTCTTTGACGTTTGAGTTCCAGATGTCCATACCAACTGGCAGTAGCGCAGGTAGGAACTAAAAAGCGCATTAAAATTATGAAGTTTCTGGGGAACCAGCAGAAACGACTGACACCTCCTTAGCATACCTAGGGCTTTTCTTAGCTTAATACATAACTCTTCAATGTGAGAATTCCACAGCATATGTTGATGAGAGATAATACCTAATGTTTTGGCAGTCCCTGAAAGTTCAATCTCAAAATTATTTAGGAGCTGTTTATGCGAGTACTTGCAAGCCGTTCCTTTCGCGCGGAAAAGAACGACCTTGGTTTTAGACCTGTTGATTTGTAATGAATTACGACAAGACCATTCGGATAATTAGTGTAAAGTTTCATTAGCTGCTTGAATCAACTCATCTACGTTTGTTCCTGTAAAAAATAAGCTCGTGTCATTTGCACAGATAATGTATGTTATTGATCAATCTATGTTTACAATATCATTAATACACAGGTAAAATAAAAGAGGGCCTAATATACTTCCCTGCGGTACACCACGTTTAATTTTGGGGGGCATAGATATTTCCCTATTTATTAACACACACTGGTACCGATAGCTAAGATAGCTCCTTATTAAGTCAAGTGCAATGTCTGTGATGCCATAATATGGCAATTTTTCTGGCAATGTTTGGTGATCATTCCTATCAAACGCTTTGTAAAATCTACGAATACGCCTAGTGTGAGCTTTCTTGCTTCAATGTTGCCGAGTATGATCTCTTTCTGCTGTAGAAGTGCTGTCTCTGTCGATACACCTGACCTGAAACCGTATTGTGCCGCTGTAATCGCAGAATGCATGTCCAAAAATTTTGAAAATCTAGTGAAAATAATTTTTTCCAGAGCCATTGAAAAAATTGGCAATACCGATATCTGTAATTACTCATTTCGTTTCTGTTGCCACTTCTGTAAAGTACCGCGACCTTGGCCTTTTTCATACGCTGATGAACAGGCCTGTGTATAAAACAAGATTATATATATGGGTCAAACAAGGTACCAATAAATAGATGACAAAAATAACCGGCTCCATTTTTATGCCATCAATGTCTTCGCTTTTACTTTTTTTAAGTTTCATAAAAACATTGGTTACCTCAGATTGTTCTGTGGGGCAAATAAATGTCGAGGGTGTTATTGGCGTGGGTAAATAACGTAACGCATTCCCATCGTGAGTACTAAAGTCACTTCACGAACTAAAGTCACTTCACCTACGCACTTCCTGGGCAGCTGTGTATTTGCCACCGGTTGCCCCATCTTATATAATAACTTGTTGAGAAATTTTCACATGTAAATTAGTGCCAATGAGCGCATCTTTGTTCTGCGTAGTAAAACAAATCATGACATAAAACCTGCAACAACAACGTCGGATTTTAGGCATCTTTAAAGCAAAGATACTTCCGAATAAGTTTTAGGTCCTTGTTTGACTTCTTTTAAATTTATTATACTTGGATGATCTATTCTTGGCCAGTTTGGTAGGTGATACTGCATATGGGCCAATTCTTGGTCTTTCCTCGGAAAGGGGCATGTCTCACTGTGACACCACAAGAGGTATAGAATCCTTAAGTGCATTTACTGTGTCGTGCTTCTCTGTGCATACACCTTCCATCACCACTCGCCCCTCTACGGCCATCGGACATCAGCCTAATTCCTTGTGACCTCGTTGAGTCGACGTTAAACATTTTTGTACACGCGCCATTTAGTTGTTCGGTAGGACACCTCCGTTGGACCGGCGTAACTATTTTTGCATCTATCGGCGGCTTGAATGAAAGCACGCATGTCTTTCTTTCTTTTTCATTATTGTGCAGCTCTAGAGCACCGTCAAGTTTCTGTAGAAAATAAGTTTATGCTGTTTTCGAGTAAATATTATTCGGTTATGCAAACGAATATAAACTGGTTTGAATCAGTCTGAACAGCATTCTTTATTTTTTTTTTTTTTTGCTCCGCAGTTGAAACGGGACTAAACCGCTTTGGTTAAATCGGAACGCAAACTGGAACGAAATAAATTCCGGTTCGACACTCTGATGGGAATCTACATAGCTTGAGCAAAATGATACGAAAAGTGCATGAAGTTATGAACTGCACGCGGAGACGTGTTAATAGGTTTGAGCAAAAAAAAAAAAAGAACTGCGCAGACGTATGCCTATCTGAGCAACGCATACACACTAAGTTTACACCCTTTGAGTCTTGCCGTGCCACACAACAATAAACGTCATCTGTCTTGTCCGCATTTCCTTTCTTTAACGCTGCGAGCCCAGTACTTCCCAGTAACGAACGGCATGCGTGTTATCAGCATGACACAGCATTGCCGACAGGAATGTAGCGGGCGCGGCGTTTTCAAGAAAGGAAACAACCGCAAGGCAGATGACGATTATTGTTGTGTGGCAGATATACACGCCAAAAGGTGCACACATTTTTTACACTATTAAAACTGTTGCACCCTTTGGGGTGTAAATTTGTCCCACAACAATAATCGTCATCTGCCACGCTTGCGTTTCCTTTCCTGAAAACCCGGCGCTCGCTACTTTCCTGTCGAGAATGCTGCGTCACACTGATAACGCGCATGCCGTTCGTGACTGGGAAGTACCGGGCTCGCCACCTTAGAGAAAGGAAACGCGGGCAAGACGGATGACGATTTTTGTTGTGGGACAAGATAAGCCCCAAAGGGTGTAAATTTTTCTAAGAGTGTAGAGTGCATGTCAAAGAACAGTGAAGCTGCATAAGCCAGTTATTACAGTCTTAAGCAAAATTACACCCTCTTACCACGCAACGATAATCGCCATCCGTCTTGTCCGCATTTCCTTTCTTCAACACGGAGAGCCCGGTACTTCCAAGTCACCAAAGGCATGCCCGTTATCAGCATGACAGAGCATTCTCGACAGGAATGTAGCAAGCGCAGAGTTTTCAAGGAAGGAAACGCAAGCAAAACAGATGACGATTATCGTTGTGTGGCAAATATGCACCCCAAAGGGTGCACATTTGTATAGGAGGGTACATCTTCCGTAAGTACGGGGATCTGTTGTGGCGCTGCATACTCAACACCTTTTTTTGAACTATTAAAAACTCGAGTTGCTGCCACGCAACGACGTGAAGTGAATGACAGGGCACTGTCGCCGCTAGGGCTAGCGTCTCTCCTGCAGTCAAGAGGAGTGACTTTCCTGGATACCTTTAACTTATGGCGCACCAGATAGCGGACCTAGGCGCAACTCTCACCACTTTGCGCTCTCTGCATTGTGTCGAATCACAGCGCCCCTCCAAGACCGTATAGCAAACACGTTGTACGACGCGGATTTATGTATCACGCGGCCGAGCCTCCTACATTTAAAGACGTGGTTACCCCTTCCATGCGTCGCACGTCACGTGCGTTTACTAAAGGATGCGTGTATAAATCATGACGCCAACACTTCTTGACTCTGGGGTTAATGAACATTTACCACGCGTCAATCGAAGGTGAATGTACGCGTCCCACCGGAAGTGACGGTTATCAAGCAGGCATCGTTACGACATCGGTGCAAACCGCAATGTATTGAAGCGAATATATTACTTTGGCTCTTCCGTACATTTTTGTAATGCTTGGTGGTGGTCTGAATTTCGCCACCGATACAAGAGCGCCAAGTACGTGCGAGAGCGTCCTTTTCTCCCTCTAGCAGAAGCGCAAGAGAATGGAAATAACACACGTATTGCTTGCGATTGAAATTATATGTGCAGTCACCTACGCTACCGCTACAGATGTTCTGGTTAACGGCGCTGTCCTCTGCAGAATTACGCAATGAAGCAACAAACGCTGCGTAGATATCCTCACTGCAACAGATATGCGCCTTCAGGCACATCATTCCTCTAATAAAGCGAATATCTTTCTAAATGCGTTCCGCTCTTCGTTTGCATTGACACTCATCGTCGATGATTTCTGTTGAATTTTGTTGAGTGATTCCTTTGCTGTATCACTACGGCGTTGTTTTTAAGAAAACCTGTGAACGTGTCACGACGAGAACGAATGGCGAAGAGTTATGGCAAGCTCAAGCCAATGAAAAGCACCTCTCCGCCCCCCCCCCCCACCCCGCGCACACACACACAACAAATAAAAGGAAAGAAACTGCATAAACCACAGCAGATCATTCTCAAAGTAGGCCTTATGCCAACCGCATCAATGATTTGCATACCCTAGCAATACTTCCGAATTATGCTCCTTACGTCGATAATGGTGTTTGATTATGGCGACACAAATTATCTTCCGCTTGTTTTGGAACCGGCAGCTCCACTAAGATGGCGTCTTGACAGTGGTACAGAATCATGACAGCGTGGCGACAACGGAATGTCGACAGCATGGCGACGATAGCACGACAACGGCTGCGCACCTACGTTTCCTGATCCGTTCGTTTACTCCACGAAAGCCAGATACATCTGCTATCAATCGCTCTAAGGTCGTGCAGCTGGCACGCACTGCGTAGGTGTGCCTAAATTGCGGCGAGCCGGCAAAACGAAACTGCGCATCCCTGTACAAGAGACGCTCACCGAACTTCGGCGACGAACGCGCCGCGAAAGCGTCAGCCCTGGTGGCGGAGAAGCGCGACACAGCGCCATGACCGACCACGACCTTTAAACCGTCAGGCGCCGCAGAGATCTTGCGCGGAAGCACCTCACGGTGCCACAGTGAACGCGTCGCAACTCCGTTGCTCTTTGGCTACGAGAGAGCACGCGCCTTCAGCATAGAAAAGGCCGGCCGCCGCTGACTACGCGAACGGGCGCAAAAGCCAAAGAAAGCTATTCGCTTTAAAGGGCTGTCACGTTAACGCACCCGCACGACCCACCTTCGGCAAACCTGACGATGCATGCAGCTTACCATATCAGGATCTGTCCAAGCACCAGGCCCAGACACATTCGTGACAAGGTCTTGAATAGATGCTTCGAAGTTAATTATATTATAAACGTTCTCCCAGGTGTAGTTTACATCAAAGTAGTTCCTCCACAAGTTGCAGTTCTTGGATATGTTCTTGTAGTCAGGCTGGAAGCAAAAGAAGCAGACCACGAGTCTAAAAGGTACCACTGCAAGAAAGTTCAGAACTTCAACATATATCTAGCGCTCCCAGCATTTTCACAAAGTGTTCACTCTTGTAAACTATAATCTACGCACAGTAATGAAACGTACTAATCTTTAGACACTATATCATATATTTGTAGACTATAAATATTCTTTACAGATGTGACGTGCACAGCCGTAGTGCGATATATCTAGTGCGCGCAAAGCTATATGGGAGGGACGCCTTCGCGGCAGTGACGGCAATACTACGGTGCTATCGAAGTGATTAAGCATTATAACATGAACATATAGGAAATTTATTTTCTATTTGTAACCATAGGCGTTATTAATGACAAGGATTAAAAATTAAGTTTACAAACTAGACACTGCTGACACTGCCAAGTGCGTCCGCCAAAATGTATACGCAGGAGTTTGGTTCCATATTTTAGAGGCTCACACTTTAATCAGTGAGCAAGTCTTACCAGTATACCGGCGACGAGTTGGTACAAGGGCCACTCGCAAGAGTACACCATGTCGCGTCCTGTTGAGCGCAGAGCCTCTCCCATTTGGGGGTACACTGTGCAAAGCGCATTTCACAATATATTACTGTACGCCTTAATATTCACTATGTGAAAATGTTCGCGATGACGCATTGCAACTCAAAGGCTGCCATATATTTCGATAAACAGGCATTGTCAACACAGTGTTCCAACGCTAGGCCACACATCTGAGAATTTATCGATTATATAAGGCACGTTTTCTTGCTCATGTGGCATAAGCTGGCCATGGATGTTTATAATAAATGGTTGGCAGGAAGAAAAATAGATGCATTCAAAGCAAATGCACCTATACTGAATTGAAATGTGTGCTCTGGACTATTTAACCCCAATAGAACAGCCGAACTAACATATAAGAGCCATTCGCCGTCTTCATCGTCGTCGTCGTCGTCATCATCATCATCTCTTTATGTCCACTGCCAAGACGGAGGCCTCTCGCACAGATCACCAATTACCCCTGTCTTGCACCAGCAATTTCCTAATTTCTACTTGCGCAAGCTGAACGACAGGGACAACCGGAAGGCACATTTGACCACCATACAGCGCTAACTTTCAGCAACAGATTTATTTCCAGTTCTCGTTGCTATTTATACCTTCGAAACATCATACGACACGTGTAAATAGCTCGGTAAACATGAAAACCAAACCAAAAAAAAGAAAGGGAGGGCGCAGCCATTTTCCCTTCTACGATTGTTAGACAGGTATGCGTTACTCGCGAACAAAGATAATCGAGCTCTTTTGTCGATAAAGAAATTCATGGCTTGCTGACGCATGCATCACCAAATGTTTGTTTCTATCTTCCATTATCAAGCGTTTTATCTCTCACTTGTCTCTACTCATGATAACAGTTGCTTTAAATACGGGTTTTGTGTTGCATCTTTGGCAATGGAGGGCAAGCAAACCGTGAGCAGCCACGTTTTTTACTTCGTTATTGTGTTCTCGTAGCCTAATATTTATACATTTACCATTTTGACGAATCTTGGACTTTCCACACGTTAGAAGACGCGGTATGCAACACATGCGATACATTCAATGAATTTGTTTTTATGCTTCTTTTCGCATGCGCTGTGTGTCATTCGTTCTGAGCTTGTGTTCCTACACAGGTTTACCGATTTATTAGGCGCCGAAAAAATAAAGTTGATGTCACTCCTTCCAGCAATCTTTTATTTTTTTAATCTGTGCCAGAAGCATTGTATGTAGGGGATGACAGCAATCGTTCTTTTGTTTATGTTGGTGCTTGTACGATCTACCTGATCGGAACCTTTCTTCTGCGCTTTCTTAAGCAATCCTTCTGCAACTGACACGGGCACGAGGCTCGGGTATTCAGCACCGCTTAAACTTAAGAATTGCCGTCCCAACCTATCGTGCATTTTCTGCTGGCATGGCTTCAGCGCTTCACTGAAGCACATCTTCGCGATTTCCTTCTTCACAAGTTTAGTATGCGCGGAATGAAGTTTTAAAAGTGGCTTATTTGTCCTAGACTCGTAACACCAGCATGTTTTGTTATCAGTGAGCACAAAATTACATTACATTACGTTATGGGGTTTTACGTGCCAAAACCACTTTCTGATTATGAGGCACGCCGTAGTGGGGGACTCCGGAAATTTCGACCACCTGGGGTTCTTTACCCTGCACATAAATCTAAGTACACGGGTGTATTCGTATTTCGCCCACATCGAAATGCGGCCGCTGTGGCCGGGATTCGATCCCGCGACCTCGTGCTTAGCAGTCCAACACCATAGCCACTAAGCAACCACGGCGGGTAGCACAAAATTAAGGCCGAGGAATTTAATTCCTCCGTCATATGGCATTTGAAAGGTCACTTCAATGTGTTAAGACATTCACGAATAGAGGTAAAAACGGAAGCACATTGATTAGTAATACAATCAGATCTACAGCCAATAAACTCTGAAAAGTCATCAACATACCTAAATATTTTTACAACGTTAGATTTGTGAAGGCGCTCTGACCAGTCCCTGTTTGTTTTGGCTAAAAGCAGATTACTTAGCATTGGTGCTAGGCAAGTACCTATACACACTCCTTGTTTCTGCAAATACAGGGCGCCATTGTTTTAAAAAGCGTTAACGACAAATAAAATCTAAGCAAGTCTAAAAGAACTTTCAATGGGTGTAACCGCTTCCGTACTAAACGTAATGGCGCCATACTCGTCAATGCAACTGCGAATACAGGTTAGCAATTCTGAATGCGGCAGAGAGTAAGAGATCTTTAACATCCGCGACGAAAGCCTTTATATCCTTAATTTCGTGAGCTCTTACAAAATTTAAAACCGAGTATCTTATCCAGCTCCGTAGTATCTCATCTACTTTTGTGCTTGAAGCTTAGTAAACTGAATTCATACGCACACATTTTAGCATGGAAACACGGGCGCCTTATCTTGAAAGCGATTTGCCATGTGGACAAAGAACGCTGTCACGCGGGCGTCATCTTCAAAGACATCTGCGATGTGGACAAAGTGCGCCGGTGCTGGTAGCCGATGGTAGACAAAGTGCGCTGTGCTTTCTACGCTTAGTTCGCGTTGAAGCGAGAGGCAGGGCGAAGGTCAATTCGCTCGCTGCTTCTGCCGCATACCTCACTTCAGCGCTTTAACAGCGAGTTTCCGCGTTCCTCGAGTGAGATGTGTTCACGCTTACCTGTGCTCGCGGGACACCATGCTCATTAACTATGTAGTAAGTGAATGTTTACAACTTTATATGGCCGAAACTTCCACTAGCCTTACTTCGTATAGCTATCTACTAATTTGCTATCGCAATCACTGTTACACCTTTCGGGTGAAACTGCGACATTCTTTGTAAGACAGACCAGTTTCTTTACTCACGTGTTCCTCAGACAAGTCGAGATTGCCCATCGCCATTGCGTCAGCAAAGCAGCTTGATGTATCTAGAATCGCATTTGATATATATATATATATATATATATATATATATGTGTGTGTGTGTGTGTGTGTGTGTGTGTGTGTGTGTGTGTGTGTGTGTGTGTGTGTGTGTGTGTGTACGTAAGTTTATGTCAATCAACCGTTTTATGTGAAAATAAAAAGAATTGATTGATTCGATGTACTTTGCTACGTATTCAGTACTGAACATGAATGTGTATGTCGCAATATATTTTTACTCATGCACTGAACCAGGGGCGTAGCCAGGGGGGGGGGGGGGGGGCTTATGGGGCTTCAGCCCCCCCCCCCCCGAAATTTTTTCGTGCTGTCCATGCACCGCCAATCAAAGCGACCCCCGGCGCCGGAAATCACTCTGGATTTTGTCTAGAATGTCTTTTTGACGCTCGAAAAGACATTTAACGGCGAAGATTGCGAACTCGGGCTGGATTTCGTGGCAACGCCCATACACCGGCAGTCACATAACGCCAAGCAGTCCCATCCGAGCACAATGTTTCAAGGGCGCTTTGATGGTGAGCGGGCTCGCTGCGGCATCTCACTGAGGCCACGGAATCTATGGAGCGCATGAATATAAATTGCGAAACTTTATGGGTATAAATCTCATAAGCTCTTGATGTGAAACTTGCATTGACATTTCCAAAGTTGTGCTTTAAATTTTCAATTGCGGAACTTTGTGGGTTTAATGTTGTTATAAACATTTGAGGCCAAAGGTCCATTGACTTTTCTAAAGTCTTACATCGGAACATACAACGAGACAAGCCAAATCAACACACTAGCAGACGAGTTGACAAAGCACGCAGTGAAGTCCAATGAGACGATGTGTTGGGGTGGTTCATTTGTGCCGTCATGTCACATAAAAAAATATAAACACTTTTTTAACCTACGCCAGAACAACTATGTCAAGACACTAAAGCCAGCCAAAGTAACTACGTTCTTGTTTATTTTTTCAACTTTGACTTTTATTCGCCGAGAACACATTGAGCCTCTTCAATTTTTCTTTGTTCTCGCTACCCTACCCGCGGGCTGCCAGAGCGAGCCAGAGCATAGTTTTTCTCGTACGGCCCCGACCACCGCGCGGTGCACTTCGGTGGGCGTTCGGTTTGCTCTTGGCGAGTGGATTTTCACCTGACAGAGTTTTGGAAGCTTTCTGGCTAACAGACGAGAAAAAAAAAAACCAATGGTCGCTCGCCGCCATCACTGTGGGGACTCGAAGGATTGCACCGCGTTCCTTGCGCGGAACCTTTCCGGAAAGTCTTGTTTCGCCGGAGTAGGATACTGAGCAATATGCGTATGGTTCTCAGTGGGCTAATCGTCTCATGTTTTCTTCGGTATTTATTCTGTAGCCCCATTAAGTGCCCGATGTAGGCATTCGATTCTGGCCAACATACTTTCCTATGCGTTTTTTTCCATTTCGGTGCCTCCGCCCCACAGAAAAAAAATACATTGTTGCGGCGCAGCGAATTGTCGCATGGTGAAAGTTCGATTTTGATACTTCTTTTGCGGAAAATAATGGGCGACTGGACGCTTCAGTTGCAGGATACGTTTATTGTCTTATTGCGAAAGCAATTACATGGACACTCCAGGCGCATTCCTGCCGTCGCCGTCGCCCTCTTGTTTCGTATAAAGTCCAAGGGTGATAAAATCGTGACCACGCGCTGCATGCTGTATGTGCGAGTGAAAGCGTAGGGGGGGAGGTGGAATGGGTGAGCCGACGATGGCGGCTGTCTTGTGTGCGCAAAGGAGAAAAGCGGGGAGCAAGCGCGCCGCCTTCCGTCGCGCGCAATACATCGGGGGGAGTGGATGGAATGGGGGCGGAATCTAGGATTCTGTGAATCTATGATTGTGCAACATGTTTATTTGCCTTGTTTGACGCATTACATACAGTTACTTTTTCTTACATACAAAGACTCATTGGAGACTTATACGTATACTTAAATATCTTGTTGCGATGTTTTGTGTATACATGCAGTGAACTATGTTTCCAGTGACACTTTTTTGTCCTTTATCAAGCCGTATTTTCACATTTGTATATCCCATTGTATCTTTGCATTTCTAATGTACGAGGGTGAGTCAAATGAAAGTGCGCATACCCTAACCGCGCAATGATGGTTCGGTTCATTATCTGCGAGGCATGCGCGTAGGAGAACGGCATGTCTCATTTACAAAAGTGACACGCAGGTGTGAAGATAAATGTTCTTTAATGCTCTCATACACTGGGTTGAATATGGTTGCGTCACATAATGGACACTTCAAAAGTTGAACAGCTTGGTGTCGCGAAGTTTTTGACAGCTAAAGGTGTTTCCGAAACAGAAATTAATCGCCGTATGGCTGCCGTTTACGTTGAACACGGCATTTCATTGACCACTGTGAAGCGTTGGAGCAAACGGTTTAAAGGACGTTGCAAAGACATTCCAAGACCGGGCTAAAACCATCGTGCAATCACCCCCCACACAATTTCAAAGGTTCATGAGCTGATGAAACAAGAACGGAGGATAAGCATCGATGAACTGCCAGACCGTCTGAACATCAGTCACGGTTCGGTTCACGCCTTAATTCATGAGCTTCTCGGTTATCGGCTCTTTTTGGTGAGCAATGGATCCCCAAGAGTTTGATCCATAGCGAGAAGACGGAGAAGTTTCGCGCTGCCTTGACTCATCTGATCGGGTATCACAATGAGGATGACGACTTCATGTTTGCAATTGTGATCGGGGACGAACCTTGGTGCGACTACTACGAGCCTGAAACAGAAATTCCGAAACAGAAATTAATCGCCGTATGGCTGCCGTTTACGTTGAACACGGCATTTTATTTACCACTGTGAAGCGTTGGAGCAAACGGTTTAAAGGACGTTGCAAAGACATTCCAAGACCGGGCTAAAACCATCGTGCAATCACCCCCCACACAATTTCAAAGGTTCATGAGCTGATGAAACAAGAACGGAGGATAAGCATCGATGAACTGCCAGACCGTCTGAACATCAGTCACGGTTCGGTTCACGCCTTAATTCATGAGCTTCTCGGTTATCGGCTCTTTTTGGTGAGCAATGGATCCCCAAGAGTTTGATCCATAGCGAGAAGACGGAGAAGTTTCGCGCTGCCTTGACTCATCTGATCGGGTATCACAATGAGGATGACGACTTCATGTTTGCAATTGTGATCGGGGACGAACCTTGGTGCGACTTCTACGAGCCGGAAACACGACGGCAAAGCTTACAGTGGAAACATTCGAATTTACCACGCCCAAAGAACGCAAAGGCCATCATTTCCGCTGGAAAGGTGTTGTTGACTTTTCTTTCGGTCGTCAGGGTCCATTACTGATAGAATTTGCAAAATCTTGAGAGGCTATCAATTGTTTCCGATATTGTGAAACGCCAGAACGGCAGTGTGTCGCAATCAAGAACGAACAACGTGGAAAATTGACGAATGGGGTCATCTTGTTCCACGACAATGCCTGTCCCCACGTCGCTTATGTGGTTAGTACAAAACTGGCAAAGTTCAAGTGGGAAACGCTGCAGCATCCGCCATACAGCTCAGACCTGTCACCTTGCGACTTCTACATTTTGGGGCAACCGAAAAAACAGCTCAAGGGAACCAGATACAGACTTTTTGAAGCAGCAACCCAAGGAGTTTTATAAGACGGGAATCACGCGACTCGTTAGTCAATGGGACAAATGTCTAAATTCTCATGAAGACTACTTTTAAAAGAAGTACCCCGTTGTTGGCTCACATTCATTTGACTTGCCCTCGTATATCTTGCAGAATTCCTGCTTTTTATACGTGCCCTCTGTTGTGAATGATTTCGGTGCAATTACTCACGATACACGACCGGTGACAGCTGCTTCTGCGTAATACATAAAAACAAATTACAGCGTCATTGAGATTTTTCACTGGCCATTGCATAGATACAAGAATGTAAGCACGGTTCTTGAATGACATAGTTTCATTAACATATTTGACCTCAACTTGTTCAGTTCATTGCCTTTTAATTTTTCATATCAGTGGCATGCACTGCTTTCCTGGTTTCGAACTGATATAGTTCTAAAGTTCGTGTGATATTTTCTTTACTTAAATAGACAAAAATATGGAAGCATTGATATCAGTTATTTTGGGCAATATTTTTGGCACATACGAGTATATTCTTTTATGAAAAAAATACATATTTTATTGTTTTGACTGTGCGTAGCATTCAAGAATTCGTTTGCAGCATCTTTGGCAATGACAATGCAGTTATTATTCATGGATTTGATCCCTTGACAAATTGTTTAAGAGGAAGCTTTAGCTCGGACCCAATCCGACGCGGCCGATTCAAATACTTGTAAAACGTAGAAACCCTTTTCTTAGATAATCCTGCTAATCGCTTTTATTGAAATTCGTTGCCTTTGAGAGAGAAAGTTAAATCCTAGTTCTGTTGGAAACACAACTTCGATTTAGGGCCTGAATGTTGTTTAAAATATTTTGAAAAATTCGAATGTTTGAAAATATAGAAGCACGACGTTTACAAAACTAATAGCTATGCATGAATAACAGACACTGGGGTTCTGTAAACGGCATCTATTATAACAGTCAAAGCGGACAAGTTTGCTATGTCAATTTGTATCTTACGTGAATTGGTTAAGTTGTGTGCAAGGGTCCTGCACAAGCCGTATTTCCACAATACTAAATTTTTTTGAGATTCATGTGTAACATATCCATTTTGTCCGCTGTAGATGTACTATTAGATGCAATTCACAGAATTGTGATATCATTTTTCATTGTTGAGTCACGGAGTTTTAAACTTGATAGCTCCGTTTTCTGAAAATTTTCGACTTGGCCAATTTTTAATAAATACTTGACCACCTAAATAAAAAATTTGAAACCAGTAGTCACTAGAATTAAACTTTTTCTTTTAAATGCAACAACAAAATTTCTGGCTACGCCACTGGCCCCATGTATATATATATATATATATATATATATATATATATATATATATATATATATATATATGGGGCCAGTGGCGTAGCCCCCCCCGAACAAAATTTCTGGCTACGCCACTGCACTGAACTTATATAGTACATTGAGATATCTGCTGAAATGTATATGTTTTCTGTTCACGCTAAACTGCTGTATTTCCTGTTAAATCTGTACATGTAGCCCAACTCTCTTCTGTAATGCATAAAAAAAAATATTTCGTCAGGCTTAGTGCCGCAATTTTTACCGGTATTGTTTTCTGCGTTGCTTCTTGTTTGTTTCCCGATTATGCATTAAAATGATTATTTTATTTATTGCCTTGTTCGATGAGGCATCTTGTTGTTTTTGTTGGGTGATTGTTTACTTAATATATTTTAAGTTACCGACCTGCGCCGTGCCTGCTATAGGAATCTATGACGTCGCGGGAAGCTGGTGCGTGAGATTAACGGTGGCGTAGCGACTCTTTCTGTTGTTTTTGAGTTTGCACTTGGTTGACAGGGCTCTACTCGCAGTAAGACTGCCCTATTTGTCAACGCCATGGAAGTGGGGTCTATGAACCTAACCTAAAGGGACGCCAAACAAAAATTACCGCCCCCTCCAGGCAGTGAAGATGGTCGAACAGCGAAGCTGTGTTAGTTACACCGAATGTTACACTATGCAAATCAAACTTCGCAAGCAGTCTATATCGCAAATATTCTGTTCCACCGTCCTCTCACTTCATTTTCCCTTTTGCGGGCTTCGCATGGTGAGCGTGTTTTAGGAGTGCACTTTTTTTTTTGCGAGTTCTTTCAGTGTTTTTCTTTTTTCGCGCGTATAAGGTTTCTGTCTGTGTTTTGCCGCGTCAATCGTCAAGCCAATGCAACTAATCATCAAAACGATTGAAGCACCCGCATCTCCAGTGGTGGGCCTTGCGCCCAATGCACTAGTATCCAGTATCCTAGTATCGGGTTTCAATAGCTGGGCATTTTTCGTTGCCCACAAACCACCAGCATAACGGTTGTTTCTTTCGCGGCAGGGTGGAATCACTCGTCGATAAATTCGATGCCGATCTGGCTCGGTCGCCGAATGAGAACCGCGTGACAACCGTGTAAGGTCTGCGTACAAGATAGCATTCTCCCAGGGGTAAAGGGGTCACTCGAAACCCATTGCCCCTGTTCTTTTTTTCCTCTTTCGCTGGGTCACGTGACCCCTTTTTAGTGAATTCCGACGACGGCACAGGATCCATATAAACAGCTTCGCAGTAAAAGTAATTTTATCTATGTTCGTATTGACACGTGTACTTATCTTTACCGGGTGACACGTTTTGCCGCCCAGTAAATGTTATCGCACAGCGCGGGACGCGCCTGCACTTATCTGAAGTTTCTGGAAAATTGTCGATGCTTCTATCCACTGTCTGTTGTCACCAAACCTTGTGTTATCTGATTTCATCGCTTGACGCGAATGGTGTAGAACTTTGTAGAAGGCATGCGGGTCCCAACGATTAGTCTGGAACGTTCGACGACTGCTGTATAAAAGCAGACGCGCTTGACCCGCTGAGCAGATTTTCGACGATCGCCGAGCGTGTTCGCCGCTATCGTTGCGCTATAAGTGTAGCCTGTTTTGTGGGCACAGGTTCGCCCAATAAAGGTTAGTTTTCCTGTTCACAGTATTGCTACTGTGTTCTTTGACGTCACGACCACGTGACAGTATAGTATTCATCTTCAATTCATCTTAAGCAGTGGCTTTTACGCGTGGCGAGCCGGGAAAAAAAGGTGCAACAAAAGAGGCCACTTTCAAGTTCCAGCACCAGCTCACCGGGATGTCATGTGTTTTTGCAGGCGACCGCTAGAGCTTAGAATAACTTTCTGTGGGCCTATAGTTGGTGGGCCTATAGTTGACAAATATTTTTAAGGCGCAAACACGAGACACGGCACAAAAGGGAGGTCAAACACAGGACAGGCGCTAGAGCGTAGTTAATTTCTTTTTTTCGGAAAAGGCGGACTTCTATTTTAAAGGATCCAAAGGTTGAACTTAGGAAAACTTTTACTACGCTATAATCGGCATAAATATCAGAAAATGTCTTTAAATCCGTTACGACACACTGACGTACCAGCACTAGGCTTTCGGCGCGAACTAAAGAAAAATTGAATTTTGACCTACGTTTAATTTGATCTTTTCTCTTGACCAGCGGCGTACCGCAACCTACCAAGAATGTAGCCTTTAAATGATAATTGATCAGTCTAAAATCACTTATTGTTTCTCTGAAGCGTCCCTTCCACATGATTATTTCTATTTTGCACTCGTTACTAGTCGAGAACATATATTACACAACCTTTCAGGGACAATTGTAAAGTCGATTTCTACGCACACGTGTCCAGTTCTGTAGGCTTCGCGTTGCAGCCGTCCACCTTGACGTAATCCACGCCCCATTCAGCGAAGGTTTCAGCATCAGTCGTATAGTGTCCGTAGCTGCCGGGGAAACCTCCGCATGTCTTCACACCTATGTCAGCGTAGATTCCGAATTTCAGCCCCTTCTGGTGAACCTGTATGTTACATGAAGCAAAGGTGGACAAATCCAATAAGAATGAAGACTTCGATGAGTATTGCTTTTTTCTTTTTCCAATTCGGAGGACTTGCGGCATGACATAATAAATCATCGGTCATTCCACTCTGTGAAGGTGGATGACCGGCGGAGCTGTTTAGCGCACGACACAGAGGTGACACACCATTCTGAACAAAATTACGAACACATTTAGTGATTGATCGGTGGTAATCGTGACGACAGGTACGCACACACATTTTCGTATCACTATACATTTCGTATCACTATATCACGTATCATTATACTAATTCAATCACATTCGCGTACAGTCTGGACTCCCGAGGAGCAACCCGCCTACGAAGAGCGACGGCAGGAGACGAGAATGCAATCGTCGACGGCGAGCCGCAAACACCACCAACGAAGATCGTGCACGAAACGCCTAGTGCATGCGGGACGTCGCTCTTCGTACGCGCGTTGCTCCTGGGGAGTCCGGACTATACGCTGCTTTCCCATTACGACTACAGAAAGTAATGTGAAATTCAATATGGAGAACGGCAATTTGTCTTTCTGGTTTTTTAAGTACATTCGCGCGGGCGAAGGGACCGCCGCACCGAGGAGCCCTAGGAACGCAGACACGCGTGACGCTTCGACGGCGCCGCCACCACGTGAGAGCGGAAGGAAAGGAAACCAGATACGCAAGCGCTTGGAACGTCGACAAGGAGAGTGCGGTGGTAACGTAGACATGGCCGACGCGGGTCGGCATTTTGGGCTAAGATCTGATCGTACATCTTTACAGCGTTAGCCTTTGATAATACTAACACCACTAACTATTATATTTAGCCATTTGTCTACCTTTTAGAATACAGACATTTTTATCCCTTTTTATCCTTGGTTGTGTAACCCCATGTTTTGATGTTTTGTAGATAGCATAATAAAAAATCTGTTCTTACGTTAGTGCCTAGGACCACTTTGAGTCGCAGGTGTTACAAGGGTAGATAAGGGCACGTTGCAGGTCCCGGAACCCACTACCTGGAGTCCACAGGGGTATGTGCCATTGCGCTTCGACCCTTTCTGCACTATCACTAGGATCGGCCCCTTTCTGCACTATCACTAGGATCGGCCAATATTTTTGTTGACGCAGAACAAAAATACACAGAACCATAGCCATAAATGGCTCCGCTGTAAAAAAAACTAAAACAGAATCCCATAGAAGTCCGCAGCTCTACATCGTGCAGGGACTGCACCAATGTCTCGAAAATTAGTTGTTCGTCGCCCAATGGTTATAGTTGTCAAGTAATTTCGGGCACATCTGCTTCCGTCCTCCCTTCGACGATTCATTAAATTGTGCTCCTCGAGAAACAAAGTGATACAGAAGTGGAGGATAGTATATTTATGCTACATGTACGCGTATATCTCGCTGTTCGTAGAGATGCAACAGTATGATTTTTGTCTTAATGTCTAGAGTAAAGATTGACAATTTTATATGAATGCGTTAGGATAACGGACAGTTTATGTACAGTTAGTCACTTAACTTCACGTGGCTTTGAAGAAAAGTGAGTAATGAGATAGCTGATGTAGTCTTCTTTAAAGCTCTTGCGGGAATTTCTTAATTCCCGCCTTTAATTTCGTGCCCAAACCGCGAATCCGGTAAAGCCCTCATGAATTAGGAAATCATGCTGGCCTTTCACTTATTTGAGCAGTTCGTTTTATTGCGATAGTAATTTATATGGACCCTCCAAGTGAATTCTTGCCGTCAGCATCACCGTGAGGTTCTATATATATTTATGTACACGTGTGTGATACGATATACTATGCTATATGAAATGTGCTATGTCCGGGTTATATTGCCACATCATTCTATGTCACTAAAGTTGCTCATACCAGGTCTTATATTCTTGACAAAATTATTCCTCAGAAGTTTGAGAGTGGCAGTCCACAAACAAATGTCCTCAAACAAGGCACCGACAGCGCATGCATTTCATCGTAAACCTTCTCAGACTTAAACATTAAAAGTGCGAAACAATAACAGCGTTCAACCTGAAAATGACGCAATTTTATTGCCGTGGCTGTGCATTACGTTCGGCATCGACCCAGGAAAGACGTTTGAAACATACCCGATGTGGCAAAGTGGTGGTAAAGTCATTAAAAGACGTTGGCTTCAATCAATAAACATAAATGAAATTATCCGTTGGCAGGATTCAAACAGGGGGCCCCTAGCAACACAGCTCGTTTTTTACTTAGTCCGCTTACGTTTGATTATTGAACGAAAAGTCTACGAAAGTTGCGAAATCGAGTCTCCATTCATTTCCGGATAAGTTTTCTTTTATAATAAACAACCAAGGAGGTCCCACCAAACTTATCACAAGGCGCCATCACAAGGCGTCATCTCTCAGTTTTGTCATCCTCTTTTGCCATGCGAATGCTCATTTCTTGTATGGGTTAATAATCTAGCTGAACTTATGTCTTCTTCAAACGATACAAAATTCCACTGCCAGGTCAGCGCTACTTTCTGAACACACACAATCAAAATGCGTTTTACAAAGACCGCAAAAGTGAGGAAATCATCCCGAGGAATCAGTACTTTCGCAGTTGTGCTGGACATCTACTAAGCGAATGCACGGGTCCTGAACTTCAGCCTCAGCAAAGACAATAAGTTACCCACCTTTTCAACGAGATTCTTCATTCCTTCAGGGAACCGGCGAGGGTCAGCGAAGAGCTTTCCTTCCCGGTCCCTGTCGGTATGGCTCCAGCAGTCATCGATTATCAAGTACTCATAACCGGCAGCCAGGTACCCATCCTCGACCATCCTGTCTGCCATCTGAAGGATGAGCTCAGAACTGAAACACGGACACAAAATATTCTCACGTAATCGTCAAAAAAAGAAAAACTTGTCGCATTTGATGACTTAACTGAAGACAAAAAAAAAAGAGCTAGCACTGGAGCATTTTATATGCGTGTGTTTTGGTTGGGCATTGCTAAGCTTTCAAGAAGGTCAGTGACATTTAGAGGCACACTAATTTGAAGGCCGGAGACACTGTGAAAAAAAAAATGGCTGAAACATAGCTCGCGCCACCTGTGGGCATTTCAAACCCAAAGAAGTATTGGCGATTGTCCGTGGATAGCTGCATGATTGAGGACTCATCTCACGGGAAGCGATGTACGTGCTCTCCAGACACGAGCTTTAAATGTGCAAGGGTAAGCGATGAAAAGGTAACATTGAGTAAAGTCGACGTAACATAAAGTGTGCGCGAACCTTTTTTACGCCGCGCTAAATGACGTATACGCAGACAGTGCTTATGCCAGACAACATTTACCACGTAACGTTAAAACACCTATCGCTTACGCAACTATCTGAGTGGCAGATGTTGTTGACTTAGGTCCATATAGTTTCGTACAATAATTACTAGAGGGAACTCTGGCGCTGCAATCGTTCAGCCAGCATGTGAATCATGGGAAGTACATGGATTTGTTCGATCTTCGTACTTATGGATTCAGACGTTCTTGTGGCTTTGTTTATTGCGCTTTATCTGTCTTCATTATCCTAAATTTCAAAGCGATATATGCTTTTCTAAGTGCAGAATATTCTGCGAACACGTACAGTCACTACTAAGTACAGCGGCCCAACCTGTCGAAACGCGCCAAGAGTTTCATAAGAGCGTTCTATGCCGTTTGTCGTTGCATGCGTCCGTGGCCTAATGCAATAAAAAAAACGTCCGTGGCGTAATGGTTTCAGTATGGGGATTCTGTGCTAGAGGTATTGCCTTCGAATCCTGCCGTTGGACAATTTTAATTACGTATGCTTTATTATTAATTACACAGTACTTTGTTGTAAACGACAAGTTTACAAGGCCGTGGAGCCGTTTGAAGCCAGACGGACGAATATTAGACAAATCCATGCACTTCCCATAATTCCCATGCAGGCTGAACCGCCCAGACTGCAGCTACCCATATAGTTTAGGTCGGCTTTGATGTAGTCTTTATGTTGTTCTGCCTTATCGTTTCTTGACACACGGAGTCACGTGTAGTAACCCAGGATCAGTACAAGAGACAGAGACAAGAAAAGAAGCAACGACGACATTTTGCATGATATGACAAGGTGAGGCATGACAACAATAATGAATACGAAGTAGATATCAGCAAATTACTGATTACTTTACTGACTTGTGACTAAGCGATAATGACAAATTCTTGAATGCAGGCAGCTTTAGTCGACTTTTGCATAACATTATCTTAACGAATGTTCCCAGTTTTTCTCACCGTAAGGCGAAAGAGTTCTGCCTCATGTAAACTCCTGGGCCAAACGCAGCCTTTACATGAACGTACATTTAATAGCGCCATCCGTTGTCACGATACGTAAAGTATACTCGTATTAGAAATTAACGTTTATATTGTAAATACAAGAACTTTCGTTGGCACGCACTTCTGCAGTGTGTGGCATATCAGTCAACAGGTTCAGTCTTAGCGAGTTGCATAGAACGCAAACAGCGTTATCCTCAGTAAATGTCGTCATATTTCGAGCTGGAAGTGTACTTGCAAATACTGGAGTCGCGATTTGTGTGCACATTCATCCGGCGCAACCTTACAACGTGGGCCTCCTGATTCATCGAAGGACTGCTGTTTCACGCATTACTTATCCAACTTTCACGTAATAGCGCACTATCTGATAACGTTTCGAGTGGCTACATTCATAGCTGAGAAACTTCGCGCAAGTTTCCATCTTACGCCCGTAAGACAAAAACGCGGATTCCGAGCCCTGCGTGTTAGTTTCTCTTCTGGTTGAACCCTTTCCGTTTTTACTCTAAAATCAGTAGCAGGTCATTCACGCTATCTGTAAAACACGAATCTGCTGCGATCTTTATATTCGTAAATATTCTAAGAACACAAACCTTGGCATACATTAAATTCAACGGCCTAAATGATAAATAACAATGAATGTAGTGCATGTCACGGCATAAAAAAAATATGATGATAACCATAGAGGCTTGTCTTCTCATCTCGTAGTCAAGTTCAAGATTAGCCCTTATAAAAAGTGCACACTTTCTCGAAGAAAACAGAAAACAGTCATGTTTCATGAGTCAGCCGGTGAGGTGGCTCAAAGGATATGGCGTTGCGCCTGCTGAGCAATAGGTCCAGGGTTCTATCCTGGCCGCGGATGCCGCATCGCAATGGGTGCGGAACGCAAAAACGCTCGTGCGCCGTGCATTGGGTGCACGTTGAAGAACTCCAGGTGATCATAATTATTCAGGAGGTCCCCCCTACGGAGTCCTTCATAACCCGCTGCGCACGTTTGGAATTCGAATCCCAGAAGCCATTATTATTATTTTCATGCGTAGCACGGGCAATGAAAGAATCTCCTGTCGCACAGTTTGGTTCCCAAGACTACTATTTATTCGCGCACCGATGTCTTACCCTATCAGTACTACGTACAAACACTTTTCTTAGAACGCATCAACTTGTCACTGAAGGGTCCAAACTGGGACAAATATGCCGGCAGATACATATACCAGGCGGACAGGCTGTCTCTCGTGCGCCCAATAACAATGGAAAAGCCTTTGATTTATTTGTGGTTACACTGGTCGACTGACAACAATGCCCACGACGTTGTACTGTTGGTGCAACCACTCACGTGAGGCAGTTCTCGTGGCGACCCAACGCGCACTCGTTGCACATGAACCGGCTCCACGTGAGCCAGCCCATTGGAGGCGTCTGGGCGAGGTCGTTGTCCAGGCAGTTCACTCCCGCCACCAGCAGAGTGGCGCACAACAGGATGGCGCCGTTGGTCGACATTGGAGAGTCCAAGCGAGAAGCTAGATCGACCTGCAAGAAGCTCGTAGTGACGATCCGATGCCTTTGTAGCGGAGACTATGTCTGTAGTACGAGTGCACGATATCCGTTAGAGCCAGCAGCTCGAGATATACGTCGGCGAGCTGACCGAGACAGCAGTGCCTCACTCGCTATCGCAAAGCAAACAATTTGGAAGATACTTACGCTTCACCTTTAAGAGTGGAACGCGATAGCATTCAAAGGTCCCCGATTGCTTCTCGCGCTTCCCGGCAACTGCAGCTTATGCAACCGTAATGTTTACCGAGAAACGCTGGCCCCTTGGGCCAATGGCTCTGGTGGGAAGTGGACTCTGGTGGGACTTCCCTACCAATGGAAGCGTGGACGGCGTTCCCAGGAAGGAGGCGTCGGCATCCGACACCACACCTTCACTCACAGAGACAGAGACCGAGACCATTTGCCGTCCACATCAGTAAGCGAAGCGGCTCCCAAACTCATCAACGCCGGGGAACATGGAGGCGTCAGCTCCTTTAGTCTTCAGGCTTCAGGCTTCAAGCCGCTTCAGGAGCCCAACCTGTCCACGGATAACAGTAGAGAGATGCTTCCTGACCTGTCCGGAGCCCCACTCTCATCAGCCGAGTGCACGACAGTCATTGGCCGAATGTGCGACCGTTCCCCCAGAGCTGAGTAAGGTCTTGCTGACGGAAGCGAAGGCGACTAACACGGCTGAGGTCATCATGATCGGTGGCCTTCGCATACGCCAAAGACGCACAAAACGCGCAAGATGCTCAACAGGTCACCGACGCGCAAGTCGCAAGAGAGGCGCCAGAGACGTACGCAAGAGACTACCGCAAGAGACCGCAAGAGACGCGCCAGAAACCATCAACACTAAAGCATATGACCCTTATTCAAACTTCAGACATGAACGACAAGGCAGCACGCGGTATTTAGTCGTGCTGTGGCGACTCGAGCGCATCGATAGCCGCTGTTCTTCTGGGCTACGATTCGCATCGTTTACGAGATCTACAGCCAGAGCGCACCGGCCACCGTCACCCGCCAGAGCCATCTTCGGCACCTCCCTGTAGTGGCAAGCCGCATCGCTGCCGAGCGCAAGGAAGAAAAGCGGTACTCAATTTTGGGCGCTCGCACGGGGGTCACTAGAAGAGAATACGACGGGCCAGAGTAAAGCAGGCGATCGCAAGGACGGCCTCTTGACTGTTTTCATTACAGGTATGTGCTTGCGACGACGGTAGAGTAGCGAGCTCCATGACCAAGGAAATGTGGACGGCGATCCTTGGCGCGAGGGATCCAGAACGCCGAGGACCCACGAGGACTCGGGGCTTCCGCCTTGCGACTGTGCTTTTGATGACTGCTGCGCCATTATCCACCGGAACGTCGGTTTAATGATGATGATAATTGTCCTCTGTACAAGTGGCACATACCCACCGTGGAGTATCGGCCAAGACTTGGGCGGTTTAGAGAAATCTAATTATAAAAAAAGTTTCGAAAAAAAAGTAAATAGGGGAATGTGTATTCTGCTCGGTGTTCTAATTAATCATTATAATTGACTGGTTTAGGAAGGCAGCCAATTCGAATCAAGGATAATGTTTTTCATAGCAGTGCAATAATTCTGATAGCTGTACCCCAATGTAGAAGCTCCAAACGAAAGCAAGACGCGCACGTTCATGCTGAGGCCAAGCTTGTTTAAAGGATCCTCGAGCGCCCTTTTTCTTAATGAGGAGAAATGTCAGCATGCAAGCACAAAGTGAACAATTGTTTCTGGTTCCCCGCACTGTATACACAAAGGAGATGGCGCCAAACCAGTCCTACGTGCGTAGAAATTTAGGGTCTGGATGCGGCAGCGTAGCCTTGTTAATGTAATCTCTCATTTGCGCGTTGGTCAGAATTTACCTTTCCATAGGAATAGTAGGTGGTGGTAGTCAGAATGCGAAGCCACACTAGATGTATGGCTCATTCATCATTGTAAATCTCCTAAACCTAGCAGCAGTGATATAGGTGGTTGGGGGAGCGGCAGGTACTAAAGGGCCATCCAGGGAAGCCTTTGCTAATGATTTTGCACACTAACTCAAAGAGAAACCTTTGTGCCCAGGCACCCAAACTAAATGTAGCAAACGCAAATGAGACGGCGTCAACAGGTATAACGCTTGCAAAATTTTTGATTCACTACACATTGTAAGCGATCAGCATAGAGTCGGTGATAATAGCTACTGATGAATGAGAGGGGTTCAATTTGCGCAATGCTAAAGCTACAGCTAAGAATTCTGCTGTGTAGATAGGAGTAAACTCCCTTTGGACAAGCAGATACCTCTCCGTTATCTTCCGTAAATCATTATCCACCTCCACTATTCCCAAATCCTGGAAGCTTGCTTGCTACGGTCATTCCGATATACAAATACGGCAACGCTCACCTTCTGCAGAACTACAGACCCATTTCATTAACTTTCCCATTCATGCAAGTTACTCGAACGTATAATTTTTAAACACATCATGGAATTTCTTGAAAGCCACAATACCCTATCCAATTACCAACATGGTTTCCGTCGCGGTTATAGCACCACTACCCAACTAATCCAATTCACGCACGATATTTGTCAGTCCTTAGATTTAGGCGGACAGATTGACGGCATTTTTGTTGACTTATCCAAAGCTTTCGACGCCGTCCCACACCCAAAACTCCCCTACAAGCTTAACTCCATTTTAAATAACCCTGCTCTGGTTGGTTGGATACATAGCTTCCTAACCCAGCGTTCTTAGTCTGTGCACTTTAACGGCTCCGTTTCCTCTCCTGTCAGTGTTTCATCCGGCGTTCCACAAGGTTCCGTTTTAGGCCCACTTCTTTCCTTATTATATATTAATGACTTGCCGCATTGCGCGTCCGTTAATATTCGTCTTTACGCTGATGAGTGCGTCCTTTATCATAGTATTAACACACCAATGGATTATGATTTACTTAATGACTCCTTCGCAAAATTTTGTAGGTGGTGCAAGGAATGGCAAATGAACATTAATTTCTCTAAAACTGTTTCCCTGTCCTTCTCCAGACGCGCATCTCCATCGCTTTTCACGTACACTTTCCATGATCAAGATTTAAAAAGAGTTACCGAATTTAAATACATTGGTCTTCATTTCTCCCATGAGATGTCATGGTCGAAACACATTGACATCACATGTAACAAAGCTTTTAGACGTATAGGTTACCTCCATCGTTCATTGCGTAAGGCTCCAAAGGATACCAAACTGATGACGTATAAAACACTTATCCGCCCCATTCCTGATTATGGCTGCATCATATGGAATCCTCATAAGAAATCCGATATGAAAATATTAGAATCAGTCCAAAAGAAATCAGTGCGCTTCATTTTTCGCAACTATACCCGAGATTTTTCCCCTTCTTCCCATTATACAGCTACAGGTCTTACAGTTGTTTCATCTCGCCGCCGCTTAGAATGCATGAAATTTTTACACACGCTGATTCATTATGAGCGCCTTGTTACACTAAATAATTATTTGAACTTTAGTCCACCTTCTATAACTAGGAGTTCTCATAATCTCAACCTTACCCCTTTCTTTTGCCGAACGGAGATGTTCAAGCACAACTTCTTTCCATTGGCCATTGAAGAATTTTTTAAAACAATTACATATACTTGATATTCATATTTTTTGTGCCTGTATTTTGCTTTCTCGCTTTCCTTTTTTTTTTCTTCACTCCCTCACTGCCCACTCCTGCAATAGCTTCACCGAGGCTGCAGCGTGTACAAATAAATAGATAAATAAATAAATAAATAAATAAATAAATAAATAAATAAATAAATAAATAAATAAATAAATTGAATGAGAAAAAATTTCTGCCCCTACCTCTTCGTTGCTCTGTGAGGCATCTCTAGTTATCATAGCGTTTGTCTGAATATGACTTGCGTGATCATCCAGTAAGTCATTGAGTACTCGTGCACATAAATATTTTACATTATTTGGGTAGATCTTATCAAAAATCATATCTAGAGGGACGGTAGTAGACTTTGATGCATTCAAGGGCTCGAGTAGTGCCTACGCAGAAACCACTTGTGGCGTATGAAAACAGAGCCAATGGACATTAAAAAATAATGTGGGCTGACTAATAAATACTGTCTGGTGTCTTCTATAATGTGATTCATGCAGTCGCAGAAAGGTTTAGGACTGTTAGTAGTCCAGTATAGCGTTCGATACGAATTTGGGGAGGCCAAGGCAGAGGCGGAGCGCATCCCGTTCTCCTAAGCAAGACGACGAAGTTTGTAAGCGGCACCCCCAGAGAACAGAACACACCCAAATTCTAATATTGGTTTGACATATCTGCTGCGTATCATTAGTAGTGTGTCTCCTCGCATTCCAGAGCAGTTGTTGCTCAGCCGTCTTAATACTCCAAGAGTGCGGCCTCCTTTTTTAACAACACTCAATACGTGGTAGCCAATTGAGTCTACTGTCCTAAATCACTGCAGGTACTTCGTTTGTTCAACCTGGGCGTCGAATTTTTTTCTGATAAAAGAGAGATAGATACACTGGACTCCTTAGCTGAAAGACCAGCACAACACTCTTGTTAACGTTGAGAGATAGGTGAATTCCTTCCAGCCATTGTTCAAGTCCAGTGAGATAAGCTTGCAATGTTCTGTAGAGAGAATGACTGTCGTCTGCCGAAGCAAAAAATACAATATCATATGCATAGACGTATGTGTGTGCGACAGCATGACAAGGGTTATCACTAAGGAACATATTGAAAAACAGGAAACAAAACGGCCCCTTGAGATACATCACAGGTCTGTCTATACCTTCTACAGACGATACCATTTTTAACACAGAAGAATTCTCTCTCCCTCAGAACTCGGCTATCAATATTATAGAATACTCGGGAAGATCTAGTGCATTCATTCTGTCCAACAATATTGAACGCTCGAAACTGACATAAGCTTTGGCGACATCTAGCGGGACCATTGATGCACATTGCCCGTAGCGCCATGGACAGCCCTAGTCTAAAATCAATTTGGAAAGGGTTCAGCAGTTCTCCGGTGTTCACAAACTTCATGATTCGGAAATGTAATATTCTTTCGAATAGTTTAACAAGGTTTGACGTTAATGAAATAGGCCGAATGTTCTCCAGTGTATATTCGCTACTTTTATTTTTGTGCCGCATTACTACTTTAGCGAGCTTCCATTTCAATTCATGGTATGCAAGCCCTTTTTATGGAATTATTGTCAAGTGCCAATAAGTCATCGGGATACTCCTTATGCAAAATTGTTATCATTGCGGATGTAACCCCATCCGTACCGGGCGCGGCAGTAGGCAAACTTACAACCACCGAAGCCAATTCCGGTAATGACACCTCCTCGAAATCATCCGCAAAGTCAAGCAATAAAGGCCGACAAGGGAAGCAAGATGAAAAGAGGCTCTCAAGCCCTTTGTCAATTTGTTCCAAGAACTCAGTAATTTCGCTCGTGGTGAGAACAAGTGAGTCAACATTAATTGATTGCTGAATCATCTTCCGTGATCTCAGAAAGCGGAACAATGCCCCACCGTTGCATGTTTGGGACAAGAAATCAAACTGCCTGATGTTATACTCGTCTTTCGCTTTAGAAACTGTACGTTTAAAGGTAGCTGCTATGTATTCGTAGTCGTTACTGGTTGTGTAGAAGCTTTTTCCATGTAGCTTTCCTCCGCTTATAGTCTCTACTGCAGTCGTCATTCCACATTTTACTAGGGCTATTACTTTTACTCGAATGCATTACAAATTCTTATCGTTTTTGAGAATCCTCCAATACCGAGCACAAACTATCAGCCTTTTGATTCCAATTCACATGTTTAACTGAAATAAATTCCGATTTCAACCGAGTCTTAAAACGAGTATAATTAATAAACTTCTCTTTTATATGGTTCCCTGCTCAATTGGGCGACAACGTGCTGCCGGGCGTCCCGAACCCCAATGAGACTGCTCACCGCCGTGCGCGAGAATTAACGCGCCGCGACGGCGGTGGGGCTACATTGAATCCGTCTCCCACTATAAAGAGGAACGCAGGCGCTTCCCGCCTCCACACCCAAATTTATGCAGATCTCAATCAATCACGCTTAGTATGCTTCAGACTAGGTCATATCCCTCGCGAGGTTTCTTAAGCAGGATAAATTTACCCAGAAATTGACCCACAGTGCCCGGATTGTGCGGAGGAGGTTAGCACTCTACCTCATATGCTTTGGCAGTGTCCTGCGTTACGGGATACATCCCTCACCAGCGAACGGGACTGGGACGAGGCCATATCTAGTACGGACCACAAGCTCCATCCAGTCCATGGTCGTCCAGAGGGCCCGTGAAAGAACGGAGAGGCTTGGCCTCCCGATTCCGACATGGGAGCAGCCAGCGGCAAGCCGGGGGTCCCAACGGGTCTCCGCCGGCTAGTCCCTCAGGACCTCAATAAAAGTTTATTTTCTGTCTGTCTGTCTCTTTTGAAGCTCCGGAGAGCTTGGCGGGTCTGCCACTTCAAAAACAACAGGCAGGTGGTCACTGTTTGTGGCACAGTCAATCGTTGACCATGATGATACGGCACTATTTCTTTCAGGAAATGTGAGGTCTACAACAAAGCGAGTCTGTCCTCAGAGAAACGTAACTGCTCCAGTGTTCATGCAAAAGAGCTCATTATCTACTCTCCATGCCCACAGTCACTTACCACACTGGTCCGTTTTGCATCCCCATGATACATGGCGTGAATAGAAATCACCAGCAAAGGTTATATCTTTTCCGCAGTTTGCTATATTTGCATCTAAGGGACGTATTTCTTGAATCCCTACAGGAAAGCAAGAATTTAGGACTATAAAATATCTACATCCAGGCGTCCATATTTCTACCACAAGTACTTCGCTGTCTGGGGCCACAATGTGAATTCTAACTTTGTTAGGTGGCAAAATTTAGTTGAGACAAATATCGCAATACCTCCGCCTCCAGTAGGACGGTCCAAACGAAAACGCCGTTAATTCTGCAATTAAAAAATATTTGCCTGTATACAACCAAGTTTCTTGTAAAAGTATGATATCAGGACAAAATTCATGTGAGAGATGAAGTAAATCTGTTCAAGCAGCAAGTATAGAGCGACGATTTCACTGGAGCACTCTCATAAACCCTCGGGTGGCGAGAGCACTGCAGTGGCAATTTCTCGCTCCAAAATAGAGTCCTATAGCTCGGTGGCATTAGGCTTTTCTTAGGTTTTGAATGGGGGCGAGAATTCGAAACAGCATTCGTGGGGGACCCGCGACGTTTGGGGCCCCGTGACTCTACATTCATGCTCGATGCATCATCCGACTTCAAGTTACTGGGTCCAGCTGCATTTGATTCCTTGTCAGGGAAAAAAGACATAGCATTTTTCGTACTTCCCATTGGCAAATTAGATAGGTACCGCATGAGGTTTTGACTTTGCAAGAAGTACAGAAGTTGCCTGCAGCAGCTGCATTAATTGTGCAGAAACAATTTGCGATATAAGAACAGTCACACTTTCAACGAGCCGTTCCATGACCTTAGCCATCGACTTTTCTACCGCAGCTGCAATCGCTTCTTGAATGGTTGGACCCATGGCGGGTTGTCGCGCTACAACACCCAGCGTAAGCATATCTTTCCTTTACAGTGACAGTAACCTCTCTACGGGAGCAACGCCTCCTCTCCATTACCTCAGTAATTTGACCTTTCTGGTTTCGAAAGGGACAGTCGGAATTATTAGCTTGATGGGCTCCTCCACATAGTCAACACTTCTCTGAGTGATGCACTGACTGCCCCGATTTTCCTCGCCGCAGATGCAGCAACGAGGGTATGACTTGTAGCCACCCGCGCTGTGTCGAAAACGCCAACAACTACGGCATTGCAACGAACGCGATGCAAGAAGATCTACACGAAAAACTAGTAGCCATATTTTTAATTCTGTGGGACATGCTATACCTGCAAACGTGGCAATCACGGATTCTGTAGGTACACGTGCGTTATCAGGCATGCGGTAGCGCCGATATAGGGCGATAACACCTGCCGCAGAGAGCTGTTCTAGTGTTTCTGATGGACTCCTTCGAGAGTCCGTCACCCCGCACTATTCCCTTCGCACATGCCAGATGAGACGGAATGAATGCGTTCACCTTGGTGGAGCCAAACGAGGAACGCTTTAGACCTGCTACACATGCCTCATCTGGCAATCTGTAGACGGTGCCTCCTCATCCAAATTGGTGAACGTCTGACACGTGCAGGTATGGATGAGTCACAGCAAGATCCGCCTGAATTGCTGGCGGGTTGTTGATTCGAATGGAGCCGCCATTCAGAGGTACCAGTACCATGGGAATGCTGCTCACTCCACTACGAAAGAAGGTTTCTAGATGCAATTCATCAGGAGCGACAGAAGCTGACCAGGGGCAGCGACCCTGGCAAAGCAAGCTGGTCGTCATGTGGACGGGCTGACTTCGGTTTACTTCATCCTTGTCTACTTCTGTCCCTCCGTCCCTTTTCCTTGCCTGCGCTCCCTGTCTTGTGTACTTCGATCTCTGCTATATATATGAAGTCAAACATGTCCTTCGATCTAGTGATTCCCTGATGAAGGCCTGATCCCGGACAAAACACCGTAAATATAAAATGTTCTCGCACTGTGCGTCTTCATATACCGGGTGCTTCTGCGAGGACTTTAGGTAAATTTTAGAAATCATCTCTGACAAGACAGATAGCACAATTACAATGCTCGAGCTGAAGTGCCCAAACAGGCGGACATCATTTGGACGAGCAATGAAAGTGCGTAATCGACTCATTAACAAACATTTACTGATTATGTTTTTTTAACTAATTACTTCGCAGCTCACATAGAAATTTGCAAATTGTAGCTTGGGAGGTTGCAAGGTAAATCCAATTGGAACTAATTCTGAGAGTGGCACCAGTTTCGAGATATTAATTCCCGAACTTTCCAAGAAATACATTAGCGGTCCAGTTACTTTAGTGCTTCCATGCATAAAATGGCATTTAAAAAAACATAAGTGGTATAACAGCGCATTTCTACAGGAAGTTTGATGGTCCATAT
This sequence comes from Dermacentor albipictus, assembly GCF_038994185.2. Lineage (NCBI taxonomy): Eukaryota > Metazoa > Arthropoda > Arachnida > Ixodida > Ixodidae > Dermacentor > Dermacentor albipictus. The sequence continues at coordinate 16,293,285 of NC_091823.1, read as the reverse complement.
GTAGAAAATGATGCCATCCATGGAATTATATTCAAGTAGATATGCCTTGCACACTCACGAGGTACAATTTGTAAACTGCAATATGTGACGTAAGGTGATTAGTTAGAAACATAACTATTCATTTTCCTTTAGTTAGTAAATTATCCATTTCGATTTCTCGTGCAAGAAATGCCCGTCTCTTTGAGTAGACCAGCTTTTGAATTGTGCTATCTGCCATAGGCAATTTCTTAAGTTCAATCAATCAGTCAGCTTTATTTCCTTGGAATAGGAATAGCTTACTTAGTCATCGCAGATATATATATATATATATATATATGTACGCACGCACGCACGCACGACTACAAATGGCGTTACAAAGCAGATAAAAAACCATGGTATTCGTTAATGAATCTCCGGTAGGGGAAATTGAACCCGGGATCTTGCACGTGGTGAAGTTTGCACAGCGAAGCTGTTAGTGCGACTAGAAGCGCTCGAATATGTTACATGTATGTTTTTACGTGGTCCTTAAAGGAACTACACCATTCATCGAGCTTATATCAAAGACGCTGTCTTTCTTAACGAGTTACCTTCACTTTTCCGTGTCGGATGTGTGCGTTTCTAGCATATTTCGAGAGGCTCGTAATAGAAATAGCGCAGCCTAGAAATGTGGGCCTATCCCGAAGGTAGCCCGGTCTAAAGTTCGACGCTCCTCCCTCGCGAGTGGAGTGACGCGATAGTGCTTGTCACAGCTACTCCGCCTTCAGCACGTGGAGGAGCACCACGCCGCGTTGGCGCCGGGTACATTTGGGACTGCAGTGCATTGGGATGGCGGCACGGAATGAAAGCGGCGCTCGTTCGGTCGCTGCTCGCCTTTGCATTCCCATGCTGCGCCCGAGGAAATTGCTGAGCGAAGCGGACTTTGACGAGCGGAAGCAAGGACGGGCACAGAAGGAGCGCCTTGGTGGCTCAGCGGCTACGGCGCTGCGCTGCTGAGCTCGACGTCGAGGGTTCGACTCCCGGCCGCGGCAGCCGCATTTCGATTGGGACCGAAATGCACAGACGCTCGTGTACCGTTCACGCACGTTGAAGAACCCCAGGTTGTCTAAATTAGTACGGAGTCTCCCCCTACGGTGTGCCTAATAATCAAGTTACGGCTTTGGCACGTAACGCCCCAGAATCACAACGGCGTGCCTCATTATGAGGTCACAAGTTTTGCGCGTAAAACGGTAGATTTAAAAAGTATATTTATTATTATGCATTGTCAATCGCCATCTTCGCTACCAACTGCGTGATCAGCTTCTGCAATGCACTGACACGCCCTTGCATCGTTTCCATCCCGGAACTGCATACGTTCCACATTTCTTTCACATCTAATTTAGGGCGTTCCCTCTTCAATATGTGTATGTGGCCATGACGACGAATAAGTACGCAGTTTACCCCTCGAATGTCCCAAACATACAACAATGTGGACAGCACTTCGAACGAGAACTCCGTGTACACTTGAGCCACTTTCCCAGCTGCCAAGGTATTGGGTCCACGGCAATAAATAGCAGTGAACGCACAAAAGCGTTTTTTTTTTTACAAATACTTTCGCTTGATGCGCATTGACTGCACAGCACCACCTTGTGTTTTATTATGCACATCTCCTCCGGCATCCGCGGTCTGTATTTCAACTTTTCGAAGAAGGCTATATTAACTGTGAGTTGTTAATTTTTTCCCCCGAATTTATTAATTCGCGCAAGAATTAATGTCTTTCTTCATTATCTTTAAGTTATAAATTATATGAAACTGAGTATTCTACACAGCATAATACGGTGAAAAAGACTCAATAGGTATTAAGTTCAATAAGTATTCTACATTATTTTCTTTTCTATTGCGCCCTTCCAACTTAACCTGAGCGCCACTAGCTGTATATATAGCTCGTTCGAGTGTGCAAGTTACACATGCGCAACATCCTTAGCCGCTTGATTTACAGGAACGTGCCGGAGCGAGTCGCATGACTTCAGCTCCTGTTGTCCAAAACACACGACGTGCTTCTTTCGTGAATACGGTACACATCCACCGTTTGTTGTGCTAGGACATCGCCTAAGCAATGAGCCCGTAATATACAGCCCCACAACTGCAGTTTCGATTGCACTCTTTGTCGTACCGCGAATGAGACAAGCCGTAGGAGTTGCTAATAAACATATAAGCAAACGGTCAATAACTTTGCAGCTGCAACTGTCGGGGTATAATGGCTGATTGGCCGTCCAGATTGGCAGCACGCAAAGCAGTCGAAGGCCGCATCGCATATATGTTTCCGTTTCGTCTTCTCACTGGAAAACAAAAGGAGATAAAAGCATCAAGAAAGACTAAGTAGGTGTATCTCTGTGCTGAGTTCATCGCACCGGGCACTGATTAGATTATGAAGAATAGAGCATTGTCTGCGCTTCAGAAACAGCAATTTTTGTTTTTCTTTTTTCGAAGGTCTTGCTCGCATTGTGACTTTCCCGACGGTGCTTCGTCTTGAACAGCCATAATGTCCTGTTCCCTTGGACGTCGCTCTTATCGTTACTGCCGTCGATTATGTTCCACCAGACGCATAGGCTGTGAAGGCTTGCCGGCGCCACTGAACGGTGCTAAGACTTTATTAAGCATACTTAATAAAAATGGAGAGGGTAATAACCTCCAGGCATTTTTTCGCAAGTGTGGCGATTTTCTTGACGTTCTCAGATAGGCGAAGTGACAAAATTATGCCTATACTGTCCTGATAATTTTTTCTTACTTATACTCTCTTTCTTTCTTCCTTTCTTGTTTGATTGTAGAGGTAGGGAGCGTAACGGGAGAAAGTGGGGGAGAGGAACACATTTTGTTGATTCAACGGCTAAATATATAGTAACTTTGTAACCCCGCTGAGTTATGTGGAGCAACCCAACGCCATCACAGCAATATACTAAAAGACCATATATTCCAGCTAGGTATAGTGTTGTAGTGTTACTTTTCGTTCTTTGAATAATGCGAGCTTATTTCGTTCGCGTCAATGTGTGTTTTTGTATTTCGCATTGTAACAAATGTTGGGCAAGGATATTCGCATAGCGAAATTGACAGCGCTGACGACTTCGTTTTGCGTGGCAGTTCAGCTCGCGAAGAATGCAAGCATGGTTTGTCGGTTCGCTGAGCTGTGTGTTTGCATTCTTCTTTCTTTTTCCTCTTCATTTTCAGTATTTCTTCATTTGCCTTTGTTTTCCCTATTTAAGGTGAGACAAAGGTTCACCAATATATAATCGAATGAAGGAAGCTGAAACCTCACTGCGACGAAGCCTCTCGCTTAACTCGTACTCCCAGCAACGCTTATACCAAATTGGTGCCGTGATCTGCGCATGGCTTTCGTGCGAGGAGAAAGCGTTGGAGTTGTAGAGGGGATAAAACATGGCGGCCTCCAGCACCGCCTCCGCGCAGGGGCCACGCACAACTCTCGTGCCTCTATCAGTGAAGTCACGACCGCCTCGCTCCAGCCGGCGCATGCAGCCAGCCAGCCACGCCGACGGAAGTTTGCCCAGCGTGGGAGAGAGAACGGGAGCGCCGAGCGCGACCGGCCGAGAGGAGGATAGGCAAGGAGCGGAGAGAGAATCTAAACAGGTGTTGGGTTCCCGCGTGCAGCGCGGCAACAGGCCCCGGATAGATTCGCCGCGAATATTGAGTGCGTCCTTTGGAAAGTTCACCGGTTGAAACATCGGTGGTGTTGAAGAGAAAAAGCCTTCATCGACAGTCAACGTTGCGACCTGCGCCTAGCAGCAACAGCCACTTGCAGCCGCTGAGCCGCCCTCGGGTTTGTTACGCCGCGTGCCGGAGCCGCCTGGGCGGCGTCGCATGGCCAAGTGTGCTACGCTCGGAGCGGCGGCGGCAACGGCGTCCAGCCAACGCAGCTGCGCCGGACTCCCCCGCCGTCGCCGTGGTCGCTGCCTGGTGAACATGCCCTGAAACTGCGACAAACAGTGAGTATACCCGTACCGCGATCAGCAGGGAGTCGAACGCTTCCGAGCAGCGCACACAAGCGCGACCGGCCCCAGCAGGAACCGGCGCGCGTGTAACGGCGTGCTCGAGGTCAGCTTCGTGCTGCCGCGCTGAGTCACGAGTAATATTTGCAAACTCACAGCGTTGCTATTATTCTGATCAGAACGGTCTTTCTTGTCTCATTTGGGAGAGTCAAATAACTTTCGGATTCCTGCATTATTTTCCCAAGCAAGGCTGCGTTGTTGTGGGATGCGCTGTCGTAGAGGAGCGGAAGAGAAAAGGCGGAGGCGTGCGCAACGTTGGCCGCACCTGCCCCAAGCGTGCCGCCATCGCGTTGTGGCGGTTGTCCGACCACAGCCCCCAAGAAGATGCTGACTGATCGCCTAGCGCACCATGCATGTGGCATTTCACTCCTAAGCGCCTTAAAAGGTGGTGCTTAGGGCTTTTATTTCCCGTGGCTGCTCAACAGGTGGGTGTAAAAGGTCGCATAAATAGCACAACCGCGAGCTTTCAGCGCAACGGTGTAGCGAAAGTAATGGAGCGCATTGCCCTTTGACAAATAAACATCTACCGCACTTATCGTCGTCGCCGTTGATAGTCGTAATTCGTCATTTTTCAACTTTAGAACAAACTGGTGGTCGTTCCAGTGTAAACTAATATTCGTTCACAATTCCATGTTGGTTCTATATACACAGCGTATACAAGACTGGCCGCCACCTTTTTTTTTTTTTTTCTGCGATATGCCAGAGTGTAACCAGCGTGAGAGGGGATGTTGGAGAGGGCAGCCGCTCGCCGGGGCGCTCATTAGCATGCAGCGCAGATGCTCGCACTCTGCAACGCCGCGCTTGCGCGATCGCAAATATAAATCGTCGCATAGGAGCCGGCACTGTGTGTGCGCACGTGTGCGTGTGTTTGGGCGAAGTAAAACAGCAGTGAAAAGCGAGGCAGTTTTGCAGGATCCGCACAAGCCCCCTCCCCTTCCCTCACTGCAAGCAATCATGCTGGAGCAGTTGTACACAGCAGAGACGCGGTGCGCGTTCCTTCTATATTTTTTTTTCCTTTCGTCGAAGTGGGGCGCGGGTTGCACGCAGCGATTGGCGAGGCAGCTGCGACTTCCTGGTGCGGCGCGTGCGTGAAGGATGAGGAACTGAAAGAGAGATGAAGAAAGAAAGAAATAGAGAAGCAACCTGACTTCCCTACGACCGTGACCGGACGGGGGCCGGTGGCCGCGGACGGGCCATTGTCGATGATGGGCTGCCAGGGTTCCGCGTTTGGGACATCCGTGAACCTCTAGAGGAGCCGCTGTGTGGGGGGCCGTCGTTCCGTTGACCGTTTGCGTCGAGCACCGTTACCGCGTCCCGACTGCGCGTAAAAACGTAAAAACAGAGACGAGCACAAAAGCAGGTTGCGCATCGCGTCTTCCTAACGTGTGGGACACGCGCCGTCGCGCAAGGTGGTTCAGTGGTCGTATTCTGTAAGGATCCTCTTTCCTCCGATTGGGTATCCGCTCTAAGGCGTGCGACCGTCTGTAGCAGGTAGCCCGCGAGATAAGACGTCGGGGACTGTGGCGGCCGGGCCTCGCGATGGCTCACACCCCGATTGCGAGGGTTCGAATCCCGGATACGTTTCATGTCACCCGTCCGGCCAACTGATCCGGACTGTAGCGGGAGCGCGGATTCACGCGATCCTGCGAAGAAGGGCAAAATAAAATTTAAAAAAATTATTGTTTGATAAGCTAGGCCTTCCATCTTCCGATAACTCCATATCTAGAAATCCACATTAACGGCGCAAAGGAAGTTATTTCGCGTTTGTGAACCGTCTAATATAGTATCAACTTTATTGCGCAACTCAAGAAAATGTGCATAAACCGCGAATGCCTAAATAATTGTGGGTGCGCTCTCAACCCTGACTTCAGGAGCATTGAATGTCTTACTAGAACACGATGTCTTTAGTAACACTTTCTGTATCGACCACACTTCGGATGGCATTCCTGCCGTGCACTCGCAGATGCAGAAGGCATCTCGCGTGATATGTTGGTCGATCATGCTTTCCCGGTAAAGCACACCATCTGTATCCGTCGCCGAGCGCGTAACACTTTGACTGCAAAGGTTCTGACGGCATTAATTAGCCAGCCTTCGATTACACTGTATCACAGAAGGAATGGGCGAACACTGATAGCTCGCTGTAGAAAGGCTACTGACGGAAGCACGTGCTTATGTTTATGCATTTCGATTTGATTTTGTGCGAGTATATTCATTACCTTATTTTGTCTGAATAAATCTTAGTTGCGAGTCAGCACTTGTCCCATAGCTTTCGTTGTGTCGTCCGTTTGCGTTGATGCGTTGTGCAGTTTCGCCAACTCGTCCGAATTTCAGTATTATTGGCGTAATACATTTTGCATCGGCCATATTTGGAACCATGCCAGCCATGCGCCCTAAATACGGAAGACTTCGTAAACCTTTAGGCTGCTATTTGTGCTTCCATCACGTTCCCGGTGCGGCGCTCTTGCGCCCGTCGTCCAGCCCGGTGAACACCTGGAGCTTAAACGCAACTTTGCCTTCTGCTAACTCGCTAACTGGCACATCGCTAAGATTTGCTCGCTTTCTGTGTTTCGCTTATTCTTCCGCCGAATGTCTTCAAGCTGGATTTGATGTTTGAGACAAAGGAAACAAGACTCATTGAGAATGTTGTTTGCGCGCACTGATTTCACATCGAAGCTGTTGAGGGGAGTTACGCGGCGGTTTTCGTGCGGCCGTGACGGCCGGTGTGTGACAGCGTGGTCGATACCAAATGTAGATGCAAAGCAACACGTGCCACAGGCGAGAATTTTCTTTGAAACGTCATGATCAATGGTTATAAAATAAAACCTACCCTGTGTACATCTCATTCGAATGGAAAACAAATTTAAATGCGCGTTTTATTTTGTGTGTGTGTGTGTGTGGTTGCTATTTTAACAATAATCCGTAATGTTTGTTGCTTACGTCGCGCTATATACCAACTTCACGTTGGAGGACAGCTTGGAGTTTTTACAGCTGCGGCGGATGCACAGTATGTCAAGCGATGCTGTAACCGAGTAAACATACGCCTAGTATTTCGGAAACGGTTGAGAACTCGCTTATACAGCTTTACTGTCTTATATGCATCATTTGTTTGATTGGCATAAATCTGCAAAGAATCTTTCTTTAGCCCTACAGTTAAAGGATTAATGCCGGCGTGAGTGCTTGTGTCACGTTGTAGGCTTAACGCGCACGCACGTCCTCGCATTTTTTGAAGGTTCCGTTAGTCTAACGTGTTTCGTTGCCATTCTCTTTTGTTGCAGAAAGCAGCGCTTCGGTCCCGCTGCCTACACGCGCGAGTGCCTTGTTCCGGCGTCTCTACTATTTTCGCAAAGCCTGTTCTCCCGCCTGACCCCTTTCTTAAACGCTATCCTTCAACAAGTCACTTCACTCGCACCGTAAACGAAAAGGTCCACTTCTTTGTGGCAGCCGTATATCTGGAGATAGACGGTCTTTCCGCTATTCTTACCCCTTCTTTCTTTTTTCACAGCAGTCGTTTCCTTTTCTCTTTTTTTCCTAATTTCTTCGAATTATTTAAGAGGGGTTGGAAAGCGTTCGTCATGCATTTATGTGTACGTGAGTGCGTGGCAGGCGTTCCTACGTGGTCACGTGTGTAGCCCATACGTAGACGCTTGAGCTTTGAGAAGAGAAAGCGTGTTTGCCTCTGACGGCAAAAACCTGCTCCCCAAACTTTGTTCATCGACCTACGTCCGCGATGTGGAAAAAGAAAAAGGAGGGGGCGAAAGGAAAATAATCCGTCTCAAGGCCATTATCTGGCGGTTTCGTAACATTCTGAAATGAAGGCGTGGAGCGCTATTTATCTTGCAAGCAGCCGCCACTGATATAGAGTCTCTTTAATGGCACTTACCGAGGTTTCCACATAAATTGTGAAACAACGTTTAACCAGCTCATCAGAGGCTGGAGATAGATAAGCTTACTAAGTTTTAAAGCAAATACAGCTTGAGGACGATGGGACATCGAGACTTGGGCAAGCAGCTTCCATTATATCTCATTTCCAAGACAAACCATAAGTCAGGCTAACTTGCGTACCTTTACGCTCTTTCTCCGCTTAGGGAACAGAGTATACGATTATCTGTCCATTTACAAAACATTTACAATTCACAGCCGTCAAGGTGAGCTGCGTTTATCTCCTTTGTTCTCGAATGCAATTTACACAGCCGCCGCTAGTGTGCTTCTTGCAACGTCGTTTGAATTATATTACTTAACATCCAGTTTTGTCTCAGAAAGAGAGTCGCATTGGTAATATGGTCTCTGAAGTCTATTTATCAACTATTCTTTCTAGCAGGTAATGAAGTTGTTGTCACAAACCCACAACCACAAAAGTCCTTATTTTCCACTAGTGTATTTGTACATTTCACTGCTTATAATGTAGCCTAGTTCAAGAAACCACGATATGCTGACTGCAATGCACCGACATGGGACTTCGTCAACCAATTGAAGCGGAATTATAATACACATTGTGCTGAAGACATTTTCCCGCCTGTCGGAAACATGATTATTCGCCGAAGCAGCTGTCTTCACGTAGCGCCCCCGTCTGCTTCAGCAAGAAAACTATAAACTCGTTTTCTCGTCTGGTTAGTACGAGCAGATTATCTAATAAAACACGCAGAAATAGTATCTACCAAGTCGAGCACACACTAAAGTTACGTGCATTTGGGGCACGGTAAAGATCCTCTGGCGGTCAAAATTAATCCGGAGTCACCCACTACGGCGTGCCTCATAATCGAGTCGCGGTTTTGGCAAGTAAAACCCCGCAATTCAATTTCAATTCACACCTTAAAGTTTCTGCATACTTATTTGTAATGCGAATGTTTCAGCGATGGCTTGCAAGTATTCCTTGATGCACTAAATTATATACAGAGATAATTTTTTTTACAGACGGAGGCTACATGTTCTACAAAAGCGGGGATAACCAGGCTCTTGAAAGCGGAGTGGTGAGCTGGCTCGCGTAGACGGCTACGAACGCCTCATGCCACTATGCAGTGAATGACTTTGTGCTGCGCTTGGATGAACGCGGGTGTGGTGCGCACACGTCACCGCTGTTCTTGTTCTTTGTCGTTTTGTGTCCGCCCACTCGTTCATTGTTTTCCTTTTCGGGCGGCCTACGACAGCTCAGCGCTCTTCCTCTTTCGGCGTCACCATCCCGGCACAGGCATTTACTGCATTTCACTGCTCGCAATTGGAACAATGGCCCTACAGTCCTTAGGTACGCAAAATAGAGCGCCCTGTACAAGAGCTGCTAGTGAGTTTATGTTTTAGCTGCGCAATAGCGAAGTAATGCCCATGCGCAATGTACAGCTATAAACGGCCTCGAACTGAAGACACTTAGATACGCAGTTTAGCAGTTAGTGCAGTGATTCGCATTCGTAGATGGGAAGGATTAGAGGAGCTTAAGTTATAGTTAATTCGTTTATGCATTCATCCATTCTTACTGTCCGCCCTTCATGATGCTCTTGGCAAAGCAACAGCAAAGTGTAAATTTGCATATGGCTGTTGCTTACATGTGCAGACCCAATTGGATTCTACCCGCATCAATCTAGTAACAAGAGAACCTACTAATACTGCACTAATTGCGCAAATGAAATAACTTATGAATATTATCGCAATTTTTGTTGACAAAGTTTGATCTCGTGAGTTCGTGAGTGAAGAACGGTAACAGGAAACCGCTGTGCTCGGAGTCCAGTGAACCTATTTTGAAGGGGTTTATTGACCTTAAAAGATGAACTTAAGCCCTGCTGATACGATCTTGACCAGGTAACGTGGGCCTTAAGCGCAAGAATCAGGGAACGACGACGAATCCTGGCATCGCGATAATGAAAAAAAAAAAGCAGGAAAGAATGTATTCACTTCGTTGGGACATGGTAGCGACTCTTATACGAGTCTCGAGCGGTTCTGATCTAACACGTGCGCCAGGACGGCCTCAAATAACCCCTCTTTTCCTCGTTGAAGGAATCCACTGGCCAATCACAAATGCCGAATCGTTCACCACCTCTGTCGTCCCTCACTGGTCCCCACTGTGCTGCTCGTGGTGCTCATGTATTTTATGCGCTTCTCGTTGTGCTTCACCATGGCGCACCTGTCTCCAAAGTGCTCCAAAGTCGGCGAATATGATACATTACGCACCTCTAAAACATAGACCAATAGCCTGTGTATAATATTTCTACGAAATTCGCGTAAACACTACAAGGACTTCATGTAAGCTAAAAGCTAATAAATCATGTTTTCCTGTTTGAGACACTCTAAACTTGCACAATCGCGATATCTGTTTTTGGTGCGTAGTTACTAAAGTGTAAATATGTTGGGTGCGTGCGTGCGTGCGTGCGTGCGTGCGTGCGTGCGGTGAGGATGAACGTCACGCTCACTTCCCAACGAGATCGCTACGCGGAAACAAGAAAACCGAATGAAGAATACCTAAATAATTGTATGGTGCCTAATGGCATGCGTGCGATAAGGCGTTCCCGTCCTGGACTGAGGCATTCCCGCCTCTCCCCCACACGAGCGGCGACTATAAGCGGCGCCCTTCGCAGGAGCAGCAGCCATGGTGCCGTACAGCCGCGCCACGAGCGACGCCCCCGAGGTTCCGGCCAGCAGCTGGCCCACGGTGCTGGCCAGCGGCTGGCTCTTCTTTTTCGCCTCGGCGCTGTTCCGCTCGTACGGCGTGCTCTACCTGCACCTGGTGCGCACCGCGCAGCTGAGCCGGGCTGCTGCCTCGCTGCCCATCGCCTTCGTCGCAGCCTCAGCGGGAGTATCCGGTGAGTGGTAAATGCTCTTTCAGGTGACCGAACCTCATAGCAGCCTTTGTTGTTGTTGTTGTTGTTGTTGTTATTGTTGTTGCCTATCACGTGTGAGGCCCTTACAAACGATGGGGGATTGGCCAAGAAGCAGCCTTTCCAACCTCCTCCTGCTCCTTCTTCTTCTTCTTCCTCTACTACTACTACTACTACTACTACTACTACTACTACTACTACTACTACTACTACTACTACTACTACTACTATATACTACTACTACTACTACTACTACTACTACTACTACTACTACTACTACTACTATTACTACTACTACTACTACTACTACTACTACTACTACTACTACTACTGCTGCTGCTGCTTTTTCTTCCAGTTATCTTCCTTTTCTTCTTTTTCTTGTTTGAGCTTTCTTGAGCTTGCTTGAGACGCAAAGCTCAAATCACGTGTCAGGTACATGGCTGTGTCTTGGTCCTGTGAGTTCTACTTGCAGTTTTAAATCGCGCCACCGGGTTTTGCAGACGTCTTTAGTCCAACCAACCTACCTGTGTGTTTCGCAAACGCAGTCCAACATACTACAGTGCCTCATGCAAAAAGGCAACACTTTATAGGCCCGCGTACACGGGAAATGGTTGAAGCATATATGGAAGGCCACTGTAAACGACAGCTTATACTCTGCAATGCTTATTCTGCCAGCGATAACCTCCAGCACTGAAAGATAGAGACTAAGAAACTTGCCGAGAAGCTGACAATCGCCGAATGAGGGTCGGAAAGGAAAGTAATCGGCATAACGTGAAGAGGCAGAATGAAAGCACGGTTTGAAGATCAAACGTGGTTTAGGCGCTTTTCGACAGTGCAGTGTGGCAGGCAACGTAGCGCGGAGGAGCTGCCGACCACTTGTCTGGTGACGTAACAGAATGGGCGTCATAAGAGAAGCTAAACAATGTCAATGGGCTGTATGGCAGTAAATGTAGCTAGCGATAAGGCTATAGGAAATTTGCATGACTTTGGGTGCGCTCAATTACCGCGCTGCAGCTCCGGAGTTATTGAAAAGTCTAGGCGAGACCTTTGTTCGGATGTGGGGTTAAAATATAGGCTGACCATCAGGACGGTGGCCCAAAAGTCACCGAATAAATGTACTGCAGAGGAACCTTTAATATTTGTTATTCTGTAAGGAAAGCAATGTAGGAGATGGAGGTACTGCTGCATAATGCATGGCACGGTGTCCGAGATATTTTTGCCGCTCCCTGAGCTCCTCGCTTGACTTCTACTGTTCACGGTGGTTTCTATGCACGTATGGCGTGCTACGCAAGTGTGTTGTAGAGAACGAGAGGTGTGCGCCAGATTACTGCGGTCTTGGTATGCACGTTTCCCATCCGCTCGACGTACGCAGGGCGTCGTGTATACGTAAACGTAACCCATTGGCTTCTAAATCCGAACTGGTTCAGATTTAGAAGCCAATGGTATGCCAGTAAAATTCCATTTAGTATGCCAGTATCATGTCGATTACGAGGTTCACTAGTCCTGGGTTTGGCTTCTTTGACTTTGCTATAGCTATGAAATAACACGCTCCTCAACACATCGTAAGTCTCACGCAGCTGGCAAGTCAGAGTGAAACAATAAGCGCATATTTAGTGACAACCTTATTTTAAGGCTGCCTTTATTTATTGTTGTTCAATATATTTCACGTACGAAAATAGATGCGTCACTTACATAAAACGTAGTTCGAATCAAGACATCTCATTTCAACCATTTCAGGGTGTCTACCACCAGGAAAAATCTGGAAACATACGAGTTCCATTTTTTTTCTTGCACATGAACCGCCAGTGTTTTCACTAAGAACAGTCAGAGAAAATCTAGAAAAATTAGGGAATTTGAAAACGCCAACGCAGAAGACAAGCCTGCATTTTGAAATTAAAAGGTGCGTTATATATATAGTGTCATGACTTTTATTTTTCGTTAACATGTTACATATGTGTTTCGTATCGAAACTGTATGTTAGGGCACGTTATGAGAGACGGTTTTATTTTTCTGCATACTACGCTAATTTTTTCGCTCTTCCCATCAATATTGTAATTTCTTTCAAGTTACAAATGTTACCGGCGATAAGACCCGCTATTTATGACGAGTATTACCAATTCGTTCTCATTTTCTTTTGTTAGAGTTTTTACGACTAACCCAAACTTGGATGGTCTCGGAAGCCAGCAGGACCGCTTTTACCCTAAGGTCAGAGAGACGCCCTTCCTCCCCTGCCCTTTTTCTACATTTTGTTGCCGAGGCACACGGTGAAAGCGTGTGTCAGCGACATTGCAGCGGCCCCGAGCAAGCTAAAAACTGACTGCTTAATGAGAGGACTGCTGTTTGCAACCCAGCATGCTGTCTTATCGGTCTCGACGATAACAGCGTATAAAGGGCTTTCCATAAGAAGGCTCTAATTGCAACAAGTACGACAAGCCCTCATGCGGGAAAAGTCCCGGGCACTCGGCTTTAGCGTTCAAGAAACGTTGCACGCGTCGTTAGAAGCACGGCTGCTTATGGGCCCCGATAATCATGCAACACTAAACGAATGCGCCCATCAAATAAACGAATAGGCTCATTGCCAAAGCAAGCAACTCGCACGCTTTGTAAGCATTTCTTTGCAGCCGGTATCTTTAACGAGTGGTGACGTTTAGCAGATAATACTAAACGTCACCAATCGTTTGAGTCAGTAGGTAGCTTCACTCGGCACGGAATGAACTCGGTCGAGTGGTAGCATACCTCTGTGTCCTGCGATTAACCGTTTATGCCTACGCATATTTACCCCGCAAGTTTAAGGGAGGCGCTCGGGCGGAGTGATTGCCGGTATGCCCCTGCTAAGCTAAATCAGCCCGTAGCTAGCAACGTGCTCCTCCTCAAGGCCAAACCCGCTAATAGGAATTCCCAATTTCTTTTTCTCGATCATTCCTATATTTTCGTGTCATCGCAACCTCCCGTTACCTTTCTGGCCCTCTAAATTTATCTGGCTGCTTCAGAAGGTGAAATTGCGTAAGTCTCCTGAGGCTATATAGCTTTTTTTTCTTTTTTTTTCTTTAACGATGAGACGTTCTGCACTATATCTAGAGCTCTTAAACGGTCCGAACCGCTTAGGCCACTTGGTGCTCCTCGCCTTAGCTTCGCCGGTCTCTGTGCGAGCGCTTTATCTGTCCACTTCCTGCGTTTCTTCGCGAGCGGATGCAGCCGCCACGCCCTCGGCGGGAACCCGCGCTACGCAGCGAGGCGGGAGGGGATCGTCCCGAGCGGCGACGCCGGCCGTTGCGGCAGCCCCCCGGAGCCGGCGTTGATGCCGCCCGTATACGGACGACGACGCCTCCCGTTGCAGCTGGAGCCGTCGAATCACGCTGCATGCATGCGCCAGTGCGGACGGAGAGAGAGCGTGTGACTGCTTCCTGCACGAGTTCTGCTCCACGACTACAGCGTGCAGTGTTCTGCGGGCGAGCGTTGACTTTTCAGCTGACGGGAAGATAAATACATCCGTAAATCAACATCGCGAGCCCATTCTTTTTAATTTCACTACAGGGCCAGAGGGCTGTTTCTGAGAAAATCCAGTTTCGCGTCTCCCGCACCCGTCCTGCGCCGGCGAACCTAACGCCGACGCTTTCTCTGATCCATTGCCGCGCCCGACACCCTCCGCGGTGCACGGTGCAGCAGCTGTGTTGCGCTGCTTGGCACGAGGTCGCGGGTTTCGTTAAAATCGTTCCAACGCTTGTCTGATAAAAGCGCGTCTGAGTTTTACGTGTTTCACTCGGCACATCGGAGTTGGCCTCGAGCCAAAGCGTTCTCGTAGTGCTGCCCTTGTTATTCTCCGTTTCATCGTTCGTTGAGCTATTTAAAGTTTTTTTTATTTTCCTTTCTAGCTTCATCCGCGATATTGCATACACTTTTCCTCGTAAGTATCAGTCCGCCGCTGGCGCTGTTATCTCTTTCGCTATCGGTAGTGTCCGACGCCCTCTGTTATCAACCGGTCTTGCTTGCGCGCGAACAGCTTCGTACGCCTTCCACTCCCGAATCTTTGTGGAAGCAAGAACAAAAGAAGCGCTCGTGCATGGAAACATTACCAGCCGTCTCACCGAAGTGCAGACACACAAACGAGACAATTACCAGAATCAGTGAACCGGTAAATCGCAATCGATAAAGCATCGAAAGAAGTCGGTGCGTCGTGTGCGCCACTCGCGCGCTTGCCGTCCTTTGAGAACTGTGCACTTGAAAGGGACGCCAAAGAGAAGCAAGAAATCAGTCTTAACATATCACTTCAATACTCTTTTTTTCGTTAATTTCGCGATAATGAGCCGGTTCGTAGAAGAGCAAATGAAGGTAAAAGTGGCACTTTTTCAATGTCGCGCCGAAACTCCACCGCCGTCAAGTCGATATGACGTCACGGATTTCAAAGTATCTCTTCCGTATTTGGGCCGTCGTGGCTCTGTAAAAGTTCTGGAAGCTCTCCAAGTTTTAGTGTTTGGCTCTTTAAAAATTTGGAGGACGCTTAAGCTTCCCCTTTAAGAGTGGATCGCGATAGCGTTCAAAGACCCCTTGTTGCTTTTCATGCTTCCCGGCAACTGCAGCTTACGTAACCGTAACGTTTACCGGGAAACGCTTGCTGCGAGTGGTATGCACGAAGGCGAGCTTTCTGGTAGAAACGCGGCTTCTTGCGTGGGGCGATCTCCTGTTATTCTTTCGCACTTTTAATATTTCAGTCCGAGAAGAGCTAACATAAAAGACATGCGCTGTCGGTGTTTTTTTTTTTTTTTCCCCATAGCATTTGTTTGTGGGCTGCCGTTCTCAAAATTCCGAGCATTAACTTTGTAAAGAATGAAAGACAAGGTATGAAAAACTTTGGCGGTAGAGAAATGTTTGGATATGCGTGGTTCCGAATTTGGTTCGCAATTCTTTTTGCCGAAGCGACGTCCAACGCCGTCGCGGGACGCGGTCGCCGGATTTTCTGCGACGCGGGCTCCTTAACGCTGTCGCGTTAAAATGCGTTTTACCTTCCTCGATAAAGAAAATTAACTATGGGCCCTAGCAGACGCGCTGCCGTCGGGCCATTTCAGTGGTGTTTATTTAATTGCTTATAACACAGTACTTTCTTCAAAACGATGAGTTTACAAAGTCACGAAGCTATTTGAAGCCAGAAATACGGAGTTTAGGCAAAATATATGTGCTAGCCATCATTCTCATGCTGTCTCAACCACCCCGCCTGCAGTTAAGACCAGCGCCAGAGTTGCCACAGGTATACTTATTTTATAGGTCGAGGGACCAAATCCCGGCCGCGGCGGCCGCATTTGGATGGGGGCGAAATTCAAGGACGCCCGTGTGCCGCGCTTTGGGTGCACGTTAGAAATCTCCAGGTGGTCGTGTCTCATAATTATATCGTGGTTTTGGCGCGTAAAACCGCAGAATAAAGTCGACTCAAGTAGACGCGGTCAAGAATCAATG
Source organism: Dermacentor albipictus (assembly GCF_038994185.2). Taxonomy (NCBI): domain Eukaryota; kingdom Metazoa; phylum Arthropoda; class Arachnida; order Ixodida; family Ixodidae; genus Dermacentor; species Dermacentor albipictus. Next base: position 16,277,021 of record NC_091823.1, on the reverse strand, counting down.
ACCTCATTAAAAAAAATTTCACTTCTGGGGTTTTGCGTGCCATAACCACAATCTGATCAGCTCAAACAATTCTTCTCTTTAGTGTCCTCCTAAGCTTTTGCATCGCTGCACGGTATTTGAGAGACCAAGTATACAAGGCCGCCGTTGCACGGCGCGCGACACGCTCCGTGGGCCACGCATCAACCGGGCCGCCTCCTGCTGGCCATCGTAAATTGTTTGCAGACCGAGATTGCAAGCATTGTGAGCCGCGTGCCTCTTTATCAGCGGCGACAAGCAAAAAAAAAAAAGAAGGAAACGGGAAACCACGACCACGGAGCGCATGCTTGAGGCGTGGATAAGACGCGCGAGCGACGCTTGCAAATGCGCTCGCGCAATTGGACGGCGCCGTGAAAATGTTAACTATAAAGAAGTAAAAACACAATAGGGTAGCGTTAAAGCAATGCTGTTAGGCTTCAACAAATCCTGTTGTTTTATTTCGTTTTTTTCATCAGAACCTGGCAAATCTTTCTTCGTGCGTACGTACATACGACATAGACTCCAAAACAACGATGACAAAGATGTTCACTTCAAAATCTGCTAGGTACCTTTCTCCACATTCTTCTGCTTTCGCTTATTTTTTTTTAACTTCGTTTTATTTCTTCTTCTTTCTTGCAAGACCGACTAGTGTATTAAGCATTGCATAATTCGAATTATGAGCCCTTTTTTTTTCGCATTTTCATTTATACTTTTGTTATCGCAATACCTCCTTATTCGTGTCCTGTCCCCCACAGTGGGTGCGTACCATTTTCGAACAAAATCATCATCATACGTCAGATATGTGTACAGCTTATTAGTTTCGGTCTGTGGGAGTCACCGCTTTAAATGCACTGCCGTTAATGCGTGAAAATTGTGGCGCTCACCAGTGCTGACTTGTCTAGTTCGTGCAGCGTCGAAAAAGCTCTGCAAGTTTTTTTTTGTTCTTGTTTTTTTCCGGTTCTGGTGTCGCCTAAAAACGCACAAACCTTTCTTTACTTCAGCGATGCTGTTTATGGGTAGGGTTCCGCGCAATTGTCATGTGTGCGATCAAAAACTATCATCATCAGCAATTGCTCCCGCTGCTGCTCCGTCGTCGTCGTCTTCTACAGCTGGCTCTTTAGTGGCACTCGGCATAACCAGGCGAATGCACTGTTGCCACTGTCCGCACGTTCGTCGTCTCCTTCCACAGGTGGCTCCGCTAGCCGCTCATCATGCCAGCGTTCCCATAGTGCAATATCAATGATGGTCGACTCGGCGCTACGAGAGAAAACCATTATTTCGGTACAAGAATGCCCGGTAGTCGAGGCTGAAGAAGTGGTCGTTGCTATAGCGGTAGCGGAGGGCTATCGGATCGGACAGCCGCTAACAATACCCTCGGACTCGCAAACAGCCTCCCGCAACTACTTGCATGGCAGAAACAGTCACCGAGCACTCCGCATACTTCGCTCAGTAGACTGTGAAACACAACAACAAACAGGCACAGTACCACATGAAGCGATCGCACACACGATCGTATGGGTACCGAGACACACGGGTGTAGCAGGAACCAAGAGGAGGACAGGATAGCTCGAGAGCACACTAATTACCGGGTGTCCAATGTCGACAGCCTACAGGAACCCGTGCCTGTACCCCGAGAGTACTCGGCCATTTTAGACAGTTACAGAGGCAACAGGAAGCGGTACCCACCGTCGCACAAGTATCCTATAGCAGGGAAGAAGCTGTCGCATGGAGACAACAGCAAACAAAATGGTGCTAACGTGCTAATTAAAGTGCACCCCACACTATATAAGGACAAATGTCTATGGTGCACCGAGAAACCCACATTATACCACATAACATGTCAACAACTGACGTCTTCCCAATCATATCACACTCAAGCGCGGAGCAATGAGAGGAACTGCTGTCCAGCGACCGCTGCGAAGACCAGCTAGGTCTAATGCGGCATGCACGACGGACAGCAGAAGCCAGCGGAGCCCTGGACTGGGGGCAGCCGACCATAGCGATAGAGGACGGACGAAGCAGCGAGTGAAGACCTCCTGCGAAGACACAAGGAGGAAGACTCCCCTGAAGGATCCGCCCCAGCCGCAGACGAGCACAATTACTAGAGCTGAATAAAGTTTTCACTCACTCTACTGCCCCTAGCGCTGGTGCCACTGTTCGCGCCTTCGTCGTCGTCGTCTTCCACAGCTGGCTCCGATGGCGCTCGTCATGCCAGCGTTCCCGCACTGCTCCTCCCTCTGCGAAGGCGCTACCGGCACTGGCCCACTGCCAGTCGGTGCGGTGATGTCAGTCTCAAATTCATTCCCTCAAGACATCGCGAAATAAAAACGCTAATGTATGGGCCCTTTTCACGGTGATCCCGTGGGCGCTGCCATGTTTGATCACGTGGTTACGCGTCCATTGCTTGCCTCAGTTGCATCAATTGTCTCTGTATTTACAATGGATGCACATGACGCCGGTGCGGCCCTGCAAACCTCTGCTTCGGCAGATATTGTATGCGGTGACTGCTCGGACGACATGTGAAGCATTGGCTAAAGCTTCAAAGGACATGTAAGCGTTTTCAAAGCTCATTAAGCTTTGTCCAAACCGTGCGAACACCGTGCACGGTTCCTGTAATAAAAGCGGGGCTAAAAATGTATTCCAAGCTATCCTAAGTTAGCGCTTATGAATTGAATCAATATGTTTTGCTCTTCATTCTTTATTTGTCGAATACATTTAACCAACGCCTTGTCGCGTTTCTGATTCAATAATGTTCCCCGGTCGGTCACTATCTGATTGTTTATTTTCTACCTGATCGCTCGCGGGTGAGCTCAGTTGCGATAGATTTGTTCTTTTTGGGCGCACGGCTTGTAACGTAGATGTTCTGTACGTTGTAATAGCTTGTAGCTATTATCGCTAGTCACTCGCTTACTGTGTGGACCGTTACGAAACACTCAGCTTCAAACATTAGTGTACTGCCCGTGTAGTCACCATCTCCCATGCTTCGGCGCATTAATTCAAGTGGCGCCCGTTCACTTATTCTTAATACGTTAGCGATACAGTGGGCGTAAGTTTGCGTGTGAGTTGGGGTGTGTATGTGTAGATAGCGTGCAAGAAACTTGACGTATGCCAAGAAGCGGCGCTATTCCCTTTGTCACCGTATAACGAGCGGCGCTCACTCGTGCAGACGTTCCGGGGTAGAAGTCATTTCCTTGGAGGTTAGCGCTGCGACGCTGGCGAATTAGTGAATTATTTCTTATCCTCAGGGGAAGTCATGCATCGCGAAGAGCCGGCAACACGGGCAGTCATTATGTAGCAGCTGTTCGTGAACTTGGACGCACAGATTCATTCCATTTCTTAATGTGCCAGTCACAATTTTTGCAGCCAACTACTGCACAGGTCTTCACCCCACCGCTCCATACTTTGCAGCATGAATGGAGCACAGTGCCTTAGCGAAAACCTAGTTGCATTTCAGACAGCTGACCGCACAGAAGCACTGCAGAAGAGGTCGTGGTTTCGTATTCGCGCGCTTACGTTGAGGCAACGTGCGGCGCAACCCGCCGAGGTTGCTCAGTGACTATGGTGTTGGGCTGCTGAGCACGAGGTCGCGGGATCGAATCCCGGCCACGGCGGCTGCATTTCGATGGGGGCGAAATGGGAAAACACCCGTGTACTTAGATTTAGGTGCACGTTAAAGAACCCCAGGTGGTCAAAATTAATCCAGAGTCCCCCACCACGGTGTGCCTCATAATCAAATCGTGGTTTTGGCATGTAAAACCCTATTATTAAAATAATTAATTAAAGTGCGCCGCGCCGCCGAAAGCGCCATCTCATTTCTCTAGAACAAACTGCCCCGCGAAAAGGGTCAATCTAACGAATGCGTATGACGAATGTATAACACGAATGAACGCTAATCCATAAAAATATATGTATGTGCGTACCTTTCTTCACGGTGGCCACTGATCAAGACAATAATTTTGTTCGTACATATGTTTAAAATTCTGTGTAACCTCTTTATCGTGTGTTACACAGCTTCGCTGGTCATCCACCTTCACAGAATGGAATGGCTCATGGTTTTTGTAACGAAATGATTCGTTCTTTCGCAACCACTGGGGAGCTCAAACATAATTCTAATTATATCGTCTGTGTGAATTCTATGAGTGATGTGTAGTCCCAGCTAGTTATTTCGAACGTATATGCCCAGTGCGTCGGTGATGAGTTTCAATTCCAGCTGTGCGCGACCTCAACAGAACAAGGTAGGTAGTAGGCTATTAACAAGGTAGTATTGTGAAATTGTGACTACCCTTACATAATCCATCCTATAGGAAATGTATGAGATGTTTATGTGTAGTGTCCGTGGGCTGTTCGCGATAATTTCTTCGGGCTGTTCACTGTGAATTGATTGCCTGTGCGCTGATTACATTCTGTGGAATATTTGACCATTATAAAAGTAAGTTTTCGTGGACACATCGGATATAGTCTCTCAGCTATCCATAGGATATACATAGTCAAAAGCGAAAGTTCTCATGGTAGCAAAGTATCCACGAACACACTACGTATGCACCGTGCCAGTCTGCCTTTACTAAGTTGTATGTACATCCATCGGCCGTTTCATAGAGCCACTTTGCAAACACTAAGGTGTTTGATGTGTTGGGCTTTGCTCGAAGGTTTTTGCGGTATTTTGTGCGACACGGCTATCATATGTTGAACACGTCCAGCCGGTTCGAAACAGCAGCAAGGATATACCGAAACTAACTGGTCTGCGCAATAACATTTACCACGCTGAGCTCAAGAAGCGAGCCCGCGAGGCCATGCAGGAACGCAGTCCACTGTGTGTATAGACAAAGGAGGTCACACCGCCCGAGGATGACAACAATCGACGTTTTCGCGAATCCCAAATTAACATCACTACTACAAAGTAATTGGTTTTGACAAGAAGCAATTTTTTTACAAGTGAACCGGTATCCTAGTACACGTATGTGTGTTCGTGCGTTCCGAGCTACCGCGGTATGCAGCCGCTGCCGACTAAGCAACAGCCCTGATAATTTCGTTTAGGAAAGCCAATTTGCTTGCAGCGTGATGACGAGGGCTTTCGAAATTATACGGTATACAAATAAGTACAATGACACTGATTGGCTTTCTTTCTTTTTTTCTTGTGCAATGAAACGCGCTTACGAAAGGCTCATTGACTCGAGCAAATGTTGAAACTATACAATGACCTGTCTCATCGAGCACTATAGATCAAAGAAGCTTCAAAAAATAAAAGCTATGGCATGGTTAGCATGCAGCCGCTCTATAAAAAAGGTTCACAACAATAGAAACATTGTTAGTAGAAATCAATGAGGCTACGAGTAGTCTGAAGAATAGAGCCATGTCAATTGTGAATCGATGTCCGTGCCGCAAACACAGAAAAAGGAACCGCCTCGAGGACAGCATCCAAAGTTACGTTAACCTAAAGTAAGAATCCACAATTTCGCCTATTTCCAGCGCTTAAAGGAAATAGGACAAATAAGAGAAGAGGAAAGACTTGAGCACAGGGAGGACGCTGGTCTTCAACTGATTGTATATAGTGCATGAAAAGGAGCAGGTACATGTATACGTTTATACACTCACTGATATCATGCGTCAACAGACGGTGGAACATGAATTGTGGCGCATGCTTGAAGCCACTTATCAAAGATGCGTGGCAGACAGGTTTTGGTGCAGATAATCGTGTTCTTTCATTGACGAAGCGATAGAAGCTGTACTGAAGCTTTACTATTTTCTTTTTAAATGCAAAAAGCTTCAAGAACGAGACGGCACTTTTCACCCTTATACCGAGTGTTCTTAAGCGTTTTACGCTTAAGAACACTCGGTAGGGTGAGGTAGGCGCTTTGGATGTCTTTCATTCAGCCAAAACGCACAACGAAGATGTTCCACTGCGGGCAATAGTTACACAAAGAGGGTCCTGGCGAGGCGCCCTTTCTAGGTTTCTTCTGAATCGCCTGCGTACGCTTCGTGTGGAAGACCCTTTCTCGATACAAAAGTCTTATTATTTAATTGATTTATTTGCGAGCCATGACATTACAGAGCCCCTATCCTCCTTTTCAGTTGATGAGGTCGACTTGTTTTATTCTGTTCCAAAACCTGATTTGCTCAGCTCAGTGAGAAACTTTATCGAAGAATCTCACCCCACATATTTTATGAGCTCTAATGGTTCATCTATTGACAGCTTCCTTGAGGTGCTTAGCTTTTTATCTATCGTCTACTTTTGTCGCTTTTAACGGGGAGTTTTTTGTTCAAATGAACGGCTTTCGTATAGGCTCCTGTGTTGCGCCGTTTCTATGTGATCTGTATTTGGCTCAATATAACAATCGCATAAAATCCCTGTGTGATCAGTCAAAAATGTCAAAAATTTTTGGATATGTCGACAGCTACCTGGTTGTTTTTCCATCGGAGGCTCCTGAGGACATTCAAACAATTCACAATAGTGTGCTTGGGGTGTTCGAGCGATCTGCACCAGGTCTGAATTTTACTCTTGAGATGCCCGTCGACGATTGCCTGCATTTTCTTACCTTCAGTCTTTCCCTCGGAGAACATGTTTTCTGTAAGTACCAACCGAGATCGAAAAAGGGTATCTTAATTTACAGTTCGGCTCATTCAAAGGTGGTTGATCGTGGCATAGCTGCCAGCTGCTTTCGCTCAGCCCTCCATAAGTCGTGCGAACGCCGGTTGGCAGTGAGCTTCCAAGAGCAAGCCCAACGTCTTGGCAAGCGGGTTTCCCCCGACAGATCATCGCCTCTGTGGGAGAAAGCCTCCTCAAAGAGGTCAAGTACAGAGGATCAAAAGCAAAACGCGCCCGGACTTGGCCGCAGAAACGACTGGCTGTTGTACCTTATGTGCAGCACCTGTCGCACCGCTTGAAAAGCACGGCCGCCAAATGTGGTGTCTCTGTGCTGTTTTCCGAGCCGGAAAAGCTGGCTCGCATGTGTCGAGCTGTGAACGTGCGGGGTTACAAATTAGGTTCTGCCTGCACGAAGAAGCACGCTACTCCTTTTGGTGCGAGTAGTACCGGGGTCGTTTACAACATCCCTCTGTCATGTGGCAAATGCTACGTCGGCCAGACCGGTCGTTGCGCTAACGACAGATTGAGAGAGCACCGTGTGCAAGTGCGCGCACTAGCGGCATCCGGTCACTTAACGAACCATTGTAAAAGATGCCGCTGCAAGCCAATATTTAACAGCACACGTGTTCTAGACAGGTATAAGGGTGAAAAGTGCCGCCTGATTCTTGAAGCTTCTTGCACTGGAACAGAAAATGATAAACGCGTCAGTGCAACTTATATCGCTGCGTCAATGAAATAACGCGACTACCTGCATCAAAACCTAACTGCCATGCATATTTGATGGGTGGCTTTAAGCATGCGCTGCAATTCATGTTCCGCCCTATGCTGGTGCATGATCAGTGAATGTACATACGTATATATCTGCACCTTTTCGTGTACTACGATCAGTAGGAGACCACCATCGCCCCTGTCCTTGCGTCTTTCCTCTTCTCTTATTTTTTTCAATTTCTTTTAAGCGCTGGAAATGCATGAAATGTCGATTTTCCAACTAGCCCAGCTGTTCGCTTTAAGAACCAACACATAATACCGGGATCCTAGGCAAGCGTCCGTCTGGATCCCTATCCGCGGCTTATGCGATATAATTCTTAAAAGATTTACATTATTCGAACAGAAAAAAAAAAAGAACATCTGATCCGGTAGAGGAAATATGAGGTTTCGGCCCAAGTCAGGGTAGAGAAATTAGAGCGTGTTAAAAACCGAAAACGTGAAATTTATGTCACACTTGTGATACGAACCTGGCGTTTTGCACTGAAAGCGAGGGTTCTGACTCGACCTCCGAAGCTGAAGAGTATAGAAATCTTTCTAAATTTTGGAGATACGCCATGCTTCTCATGATGTCTCTCTTGTAGTCACCGCTCTGATGGCGAACACCAGTCTTCTAAATGGACCCCGAGTAGAAATAGATCAGACTTCTCGAATTTCTGCTATGAGCAGAGGTGCGGTAAGCCAGGAAGGAGGCAGAAATTGAATGCAGATGGCGATGCCATCTTCTGCAAGCGCTTCCATTGTTACCTATGCTCACGAGTCGCGTGGGGCGCGTATTTGAGCCGAGTAATTGTCACAGCTTCACCTGGCGCCGCGTACACGCCTCTATATACAAGAGTCCTGTGGCTGGTAGAAACTTAAGGCATGTCAGATTGCAGACTAAGCGCTTGAGGCATTGTGCTAGCGAGGCAGCCCTTATTTACCACCGTATGATGTTGTTGCAGGTCTTCTGTGCACCCTGCTGCACAAGCGAGTTCCTGTGATCGTCTCAAACCTGTGCTGCTGCCTGGTGTGTGGAGCAGCGCTTTGTTTTCCTTATATCATGGCGACTGCACCGGGCCTGGCCTTGGCTGGCATTTTTTACGGTGAGCATTGTACAAACGAATGGCTTTGATGAAGTCAAAGCCGCCCATACGTCGAAGAGCATTAATGTGGGCGACCTCTATACTGATCCGTTCAGCGCTGTACGCATCTCAAGAAAGTTTGCAAAACGCCACGAATTAGCGAGGACAGACACGATCTGCACAGATATTCCGTATTCATCGTCAATGGACGGGTACAGGATGCAAGGACATGGCCACGATTAGTACAACAGTCTAGTGGACAGCTGCCGCGCACGATAATTTCGCACCAGAAATCCCACCAGAAATGCCTCCCTTCAGGCCCTCTATAACGTTTTAGCCCAAAAATAACTTCGTCAGGACACGCACACCTTAATCCCTAGCTGCGTGCGTCTGCTAGCTCCCTAATTCCTTGTCATCTTTCTCGGGTAGAAGTCGTCTCTGTTCGGGGACTACTGGCTGGGCCTACACCTTCCGTCACCTGGGCTTGGGGTCCAACATGAAGGCCGCTTGAATTGTCCAAAGCGTGCTGCTCCGACATCTACAGCGGAGATTCCCCACCTAGCTGTGGCTCTGCCCACAAAAACGAGTACTACGCGAGAGAGAAATCGAAGAGGTGCCAAGCTAACAACAGGTCATGCAGTTATAGGCGTTGGCTCATAGACGATAAGTTCGCCAAATCACCGATGCAAATTTTACATGACGGATGCCTCTGAACTTTTATTTAAGTACGCATCTATGCCGCAGGGCAAGTTGTTCGGAAAAGTAAAGAATAACTTCGATCCTCTTGAGAACGAGGACACTTTCGTCATATAAGATTGATCAATCGACAAGATGGATTTAATGCTCACTGGAGAGGCCCGCCTGGATATGTACTCCAGATGATGTCAGTGACGCATGAAATGACAATAGATGCATATAACACAGGCACACAAGTGCACGCAATGGTAGTTAACTGTTTAGTTTATGTCCTGAAATAGTACACTTGCTAGGCTAACTTGCGGTTTGGTCCCATTTCATTTTCCACAGTTACGACCTCACTTGCCCTCTACATACCTTAGAACCGCGGGCAAGCCGTGCAGTAGCCACATGTGGACTATGTAAAGAAGAGGTCTACTTAAATCGTAGTACTACTACTTGCTTGACTAGTTGGTGAACCTTGGCTATCAGAGGATGATCACAAATTAACACACACACATACACGAACGAAGTAGGCAGGAACTAGCGCGACTATGAGTTGCCAGTGTCGTTAGTCCTTAACTCTAGTTAAATCATTAGGAATTCCCTAAAAACCAAAAAAAAACCTACTGCTAAAAAAAATGAAGCCATACATATGACACAGGAAGCAGATGAACGTGATTGGAACAATATACCCGTTGACGTAAAGTTTTTAATACATTTGATACGAATTGTCAACATTACCCGCCTAGGAAAGCACAGATTGGAAATCAAAACTATATTATGCTGTGCAGTTACTCGTATCACAGCACTTCGCAGCGGTTCAGCGAGCTCATGTACGATCCGTTGGCGCAAGCAAAAGCCACCGCGAATTCGGGCATATTCATCAGTGGCACGTTACAACGCATGTCCATCGGCGAGTAGTATTTGATGATGACCTTGTCTTTTTTGCCGCCCTTTCGCAAACTCTCGGAGTCTTGCATTGGCCAGCACCACTTGTAACAGCTCGAAAGAAAGAAAAGCTGCTCGGCGGTGAACTCGCGGCCTTTCAGGGTTATCGCGGGTTGTGGTCCAAGGTTTCGAAAGGCATGTATTGCCTTCGCCATACCACCGCAGTCAGCGAAGTTCTCCGCTAACGCCGTGTCGCCGAAATCAATTCCTGTGCCGGCGGATACCTCATTGTAGAGCCGACGCAGACAGCGCAGCCGGTCGCGAAAGTTGGCGCGCGACTGCTGTGACCACCAATCCTCGCGCTCGCCGAACCTGTTGTACAGGCCGAAATCCTCGTCGAAGCTATGTGTGATCTCGTGGCCAATCACGTGACCAAGGCTGCCATAATTGAGCGCCGCCGGCACGCCCGTGCGCTTGAAGAAAGGTGAGAACATGATGGCGGGAGGGATTACTATCATGTGGTAGATGGGAACGTAAAAGGCGTTCACCACTACCATAGGGACCTCCTGTCTCACGTGACTGAAGACGGAACGCGAGGGGCTCAGGAGCCTCAGCGCCCCGGTTGCTCTGGAGCGCATCATGGCGAACAGCATTTCCGGATAAGTAATGTCCTTCGGCGCGGCTGGCAGGAATGAGTAGTAATCGTCAAGCTCCCTCATCGTGGACAGATTCTCGGGACGCCCGACAATCCGCTCCAGACTGGAGATACGAAGCAGCGCGTTGCGGCGCGTTGGCTCGTCGATCCAGTGCAGTGTCTTGAAAGTTTCTCGCGTCGCGTTTGCAACGCGTGCCACCATGTCGTGCACCGCGTCCATGTGTCCGCCAGGAAAGAACCATTGCACGAACAGGTCCCCGCCTATGTACGGCAGCTCTACCACAGCGACCATGAGACAGTGTGTCAGCGAGAGTATCGTCGCTATCAGGGACTCACCATTTCCAGGCGTCTGAGCTTCGACAAGTTTTTGCGAAGCCGCAGGCGACAGAGCTCGGGCAAGCATAAGCGCCGTGTACACCTGGACCGTCTCTGAATCTGCTTGAGCCAAAAGAAGACGACCGAGAAGCCGCAAGTGTGGGCCTTGGGTCAACATGAGCTCGTCCTCCGGCGACAGTGGCTCGGTATACATTTCTAACACATTGTTCGCGGTTTTTAGGAGGACTTCGCCAGAAAAGAACTCTCCAGTGTAGTTTCCGAGATTGGCGAAGCTCACGAATTGTTCAGTGAAGTTCAGCCGTTCGGAAAGGGAAGTGCCCATAGCCACGGTCATGATCATGTTGTCCAGAGCCACCAGTCGTTCAACCAGCAGCGGATCCATCGGTTTATTGGAGAGCACGGCGGCAGTTCTCACGAAGAAGGAGCCGAGGTCACCCGCCTGGATGAGCAGGCCGCGCATGATACTCCACTGGGTGAGCGACAGCAGGTTGACGCCCAGATGAAGGATGTAGAAGCCAGGTCTTTTAAGGTACACGCCTGGCTGCACCGCGAAGAGCACGTGTATTCCCCGTACCAGGCTCAGCTCGAGCAGCCGTTCCAGCAGCGAACGAGACGGGTCCTTCTCAGGCGGCCACGACAGCCCGTGCTCAGACATAACGGCTTTGACAGTGTCCACATGCTCGCCTCCGCTGATGGCCTGTTGAAAGCACCGCTGCGAGAGCTGAAGGTAGCGCCTATGAGCCACGCTCAGCTCTTCCTGCGGGTCCCTGAAGTCGGTCACCAGAAGCCTCTTCACGAAGGACAAGTACACGCTGATCGTCAACCGGACGAAACCACCCTTGGAGAGAAGCCTTAGCGGCGACTCATCATTCCCGCAGACGAAGCTGTAGAAGTTGTCACAAGGGCTCTTGGTCAGATCCAGAGAGCTGCTCATTTCGGCCACCCAGTCGGTGCAGTGCGGCTGCCAGCAGCCCACTGAGAACCTGATTGCCGCGGGGATGGCCAAGCAGACGGCGAGCGTGCATGCCGTGGCGGTGGCTACCTTGAGCCCGTATCGGCGCCACTGCGGCAGACGAAGCAACAGTACCGCGGGCACTGATCGCCGGTTGCGTCGCTCCTTGCGCGGTCGCCTGGCAGTGCAGCTGGCAGCCTTCGGCAGAGCATCCGTCCGAGAGTGGGCCGCTGCTGTGTCGCGGTCGGTCGCGGGAGCGTCAGGCGCGTGCTCCTGCTCAGCAGCGAGAGCCGCAAACGTAGAACCCTCTTCTGCAGGAGCTGGCTGCATTGCCTCGCCTCTGCTGGCGCTCTTCGATAGATGGCACTGGGACCTCGACGACTCCGCCGTTCCCTCAGCGGTTAGACGTGCGTGAGCGCTGCTCCGAACGGTGGCCTCTTCTTCCTCACCCTTGTACCACCTCGCGCGGATGGCACGGAGAGAGGCATCCCTAATGGGCTCTGGGATTGATAAATTGTGCGATATACGGGAATCAGTGAGGGTGGCTACATTCCTATAGAAAGCGAGAACACGTTCGGCGCACTCTATTTTAAGGCTTGACACGTTGTAAAGAGGACTGTTAAGTTCTTGTAAGTTCATACTTTTCCTCGTAATCGCACATGTAGGCTTTCTGATTTCGCCGTTATTGCAATAGAAGGTGACTGCGATACTGCGCGAGTTGGCTACAGAGAGAGAGAGAGAGAAACACGCGAAAAATGATATTGATACAGCTGCTGTGAGGTATATAGTTGAATCAGGACGATTTCCTAGCTAAATTCTGAAATTTCTATCTAACTCCATTCTTTTTGTCTATTCAAAATTTATAAATAGTACTTCCTTTTTGACTCGACAAATTATTTTCTTAACTCACCCGATTCTTGGCCAATCCCCCATAGTGGGTATGCACCACTCTTGGAGACAAACAAATTATACGTGCGCGATTAGCACAGGGCAGCTCTCGATGCCTCGCTGACTGTGGTTGGTTATTGGGCGATCGGTCATGTCATGTTGAACAGTCGAGTTCTGGTCAAATCATCGAAAAAGTGCTGGGCCCGGTCAGTTCTTCGGAGGGAGCCCACCTGGGAACACCGAGTGTTGATAGTCTCCCTTTTCGCGGAATCTGCTCAAACTGTACAGCAACAACTCTACTGACTTGTACCGCAACAACAACTTGCATAATTTCAGCAATTCCAGCAATTACCTCAGCTATTAACGTCAGCGTTCACTATACAAGATGCGTAAGTATAAGTATACATATAACGCTACCAACGCTATCATTGCAGCTGCATTTTGCGACCTGATAACGGGTTCGATCTCCTAGCATCGCGTTTCTTGCCACGACATGTTGTTCGATATTGAATTAAAACACCCTGCTAGGCTGATTTTCTTTTAATCAAAATAAACCCGCTGAAAAAAAATTTAGGAAGCCAATGGAATATGCGCTAGAGCCGCTATGCAGCACATTTATGATGTGTATTATAAACTTTGTCGAGTTTTTTTAAATATGCATGCAACAGGAGCACAACTTTAAGGTAGTGAAAGCGGCCAAAGATAAGTTAATTTCTGATTTGCCCATAGCGTACAGGACGTATCGGTGTTAGGATCCCTTGCCTCCTTATTCAAATACAATTATACAGAAATGTTCTCGTTAGACAGCCGCTTCGTCGATTTCAACAAAAATTGTTGTGTTTAAACGATAGAGCTAAGTAGTACTTAGCCACACTCTTCTCGTTTTCTCTTTTTTAATTGCATAGTTAGTCGGAAATATCTTTCCTTTGCGGGTGTGTGTGTGCGTTGACTTTTTCTTCTTTATTATCTTCCCGTCCTTCTTCCCTTCCTCGAGCATAGGGTAGCTATAACAGGTCGCCACTTGGTTAATCTACTTGCGTTAGGTTCTCTTCAATATGTCTCTCTCGCGGAAACCAGCAATATTCGTGAAATCGAAGCATCATGTTTACGGCCTCATAACTCTGCAAGCAAAACAGATATTGATATTTTCTAAATTATAACTGTCAAGAGAGACCAAAGAGGACAAAATATTATTGCATGTGTGCCTGGAAGACACCATTATGTTGTGAACGAGTATTTCGCTAAACGAACGTAAACAAAACGGATTATGTTAAGCGATGTGTAAACTATGATTGTAATTTTCACCGCGACATCACATTTTGTTGCGGAATTAAAAACGCCCTGCTTATTTGTTTGTTTTTGGTAGTGTTTGTAGTATAATCACGAAACAAGTAAACAATCCCTCCCGTACGGTTACTAGACGTTATAATTTTCATTCAAATGCAACACACTTTCTTGAGATCGGTATAAGGAGAACCCTACAAAAAATTTCCTCATTGGGCAACAGTTAGACTGATTATCAATAATTTCTTACATTTAAAGGAGAAGGTTGAATTGAAACAACTGCGGAAAGCAGAATTTTGAAGTACCGAAACTATTTATGAAAATAGCGGTAAATTTCACAAAAGATCGAGCTGCCCGGTTTGCAACTCATTAACTATGCACTAAATTCTATTCAGAAATTAGTGGTTGATTTC